>NC_142090.1:30234832-30314832 GCF_054644295.1 Miniopterus natalensis
CATATCTAACCTTGATAACCTTGCTTAAAATCTACTCTAATAAATGGGGTAGGGAGATACTTAATTTGATGAACTTCTAATAATAACAATTCAGTTTACCTTTAATATCTGAGGAAATGCATTTATGGTTCTGTTGGCTTAATTCATATTTTTCTCATTGAATCAAGAACATAAATTAAGACAAAATGATTCTTTTTCAATTTCATGCTGAAGTAGCTCAAGTTAGTGAATGTAATTTCTCCTAACAAGAAAAATTTATCACTGTACAGCTCACTCAGTTACCTCTGTTGTGAGTTGCAATATGCATTTGTGGAATTAAGTGGATAAAAAGATTGGTAAATGCTGTAAAAGAATAGGCCATACTTTAAGAAGAGATAGACACAATTAAATGACTTTTAACAATTTCTCATCTTTAGCCTTTTTACGCATCTCTGAAACAATTGCATTATTACACATTACAATTAAATTTTATGTGAAAAGGAGCTTTTATTTTATATTGGGGGGGATCTGTTTTTGTCTATGGTAGCAAAAATTCTACCACAAGGTGTAAGAAGACTTATATTCCAGCCCTTGTTCTACTACTAAATAGCTGTAATCTTTTGGGCAAGCAGCATTTGAGACCTCAACTTCACTTAATCTCTCAAAACTCTATACCTCTAAGGTTCTAATATGAATAAAGAACACATAAACTAAATAGATATATTGAATATGTACAGGGTGGGCAAACGTAGGTTTACAGTTGTGAGTACACAAAACAGAGTTTATTCTTTTTTTTTTTTTTAGAATTGATAATCTAGATAGAGTTATGGTTTTTTTCTTTTAAATTTATCTTTATTGTTGAAAGTGTACAGATGTCTCTTTTTTTCCCCATTGACCCCCACCCCCTCACAGGCCTTCACCACACTATTGTCTGTGTCCAAGGGTTATGCATACAAGTTCTTTGGTTAATCTCTCCCCACCCCCTATCCCCACCTTCCCTCTGAGATTCATCAGTCTGTTTCATTCTTCTATGTCTCTGGATCTATTTTGTTCATCAGTTCATTTTTTTCATTATATTCCATATACGAGTGAGATCGTGTGGTACTTGTTTTTCTCTGACTGGCTTATTTCACTTACCATAATACTCTCCAGGTTCCTCCATGCTGTCTCAGTGGGTAAGGAATCCTTTTTTTTTTTTTCAAAAGCTGCATAGTATTCTATTTTGTAAATGTACCACAGCTTTTTTATACATTCATCTACTAATGGGCACTTGGGCTGTTTCCAGATGTTAGCTATTGTAAATAGTGCTGCTATGAGTGCATACATTCTTTCTGATTGATGTTTCAGGATTCTTCTAGAAATGGGATCACTGGGTCAAATGACAGTATTATTATTTGTTTATTAATTATTGTTTCATTTATTTGTATTATGTAAACCCACCCCTGTATGTATACATGTGTGTGTGCATGTATTTGTATATACATACATATATAATATTTATAATATTTTTAGAGTGAACATATAATTGAATATAGTGGTAAAGACTTCAGACCTCTTAATACAATCAAAAGAGTACTTAGACATCTAGGGTGAGCTAAATTCTCAGCTTGATTCTACCATTAACTAGCCTCAGTAACCATCAGCAAATCTCTGAACCACTTTAAGCTTCAGTTTCTTATTTTGACCAGAGTATTACTAATGACTTTACATTCTTCAATTCACT
The DNA here is from genome assembly GCF_054644295.1 of Miniopterus natalensis. NCBI lineage: Eukaryota > Metazoa > Chordata > Mammalia > Chiroptera > Miniopteridae > Miniopterus > Miniopterus natalensis. The sequence goes on from NC_142090.1 coordinate 30,236,535, forward strand.
GTATTTATTAAAAACTGTGTCGCTCCCTTTTGAACACTTCCAGTTTTGGGCAAAATCTTGTACAGTTAACCATTTTCTATAAGTACATCACTTTTAATGTTATTTGTTAATTTTTTAAACAATCTTTTGATTTGTTTTTGAAAAGAGACTTAACATGGTTATTACATTAGACAAAATAAGGAGATAAATTAAAAGTGTAAAAAAAAAGCCAAGAGAAAAATGTTTTGAAATATAAGAAGAAACAGTCACACCATTAATTGTTATACATTTGCTAGAGGTTAGCCACAGATTTAATGCTAAGTTTTCTAAAGCTCATGAATAGAGAGTCATATCAAATTACAAGGTTCATTGTGTAAGATGAAAGAAAATTTGCTCATAAATAGAATTATTCCTAACAGTGAAATTTGAATTCTATTTTTTCCCCAGGAGTTCTTGATAGCAAACACTGGAGAAGGTACTGAAGAACATCCCCTATAACATTCTTAGATTAAATAAAGTAGAACATTAAGTAGTTTTTTTAAAAAAAAAATCATAATGTCCCTAAATATAGACTACTGATGTAAAGCCCTTTTATGTGGAGTCAATATGATAGTGGTATAGCTATGAGGCTATCCACAAGTCTGCTTAACTGGGGTAAGATTTTAGAGAATTTAAAGGAATGAATGGACTGTATATCCTTCATGGAACCGTCCACAATTACATTCAGACAAGCTTTTGATAGATATTGAACCACTGTGAAATACATCTTATAACCCTTTGCCAGAACTAGTAGTAGTACATTTCTTCTAGGCTGGTGGTTCTCAAAATTGAACATTCATTTGAATTATCTGTAGGGTAATTGCTGAACTCCACCTCCAGAGTTTCTGATTCAGTAGGTCTAGGGATGGCCTGAGAATTTGCATTTTTTAAAAGTTCCCAGATAATGCTGTTGCAGCTGGTCTAGAAATCACACTTTATCATTCTTCTAGGTCATCAGTTAAGTGAAGATCCACAGACTTTAACAAAAACCTGAGTGTAAGAGACAACATCCTCCTGAGGAAAGAAAGATGCCTAACAAGGACAGTGAAAATGAAACAAAGCCACCCATCCAACAAAAGATTATCCTGAAATGTGCTCCAAGATAAATGATTTGCAAAGTATACCTATAAAATTAAATGAGATGATGCTGAACATCTTATAATTTTTAACTAGTTAAAATGTGTGGAGTATTTATATAAGCATAATTTTTTTTCTCATATTAGATAGCCATCTATCAAGATCATTCTGGCTTATGAAAATTAATACCATGCCATCTCATATAAATGGGCTGTTAATATTCTGCTTCCAGTTACTAAATGTTGCTTTCAATGATGCTTCTTAATCTGACCTTGTATAGCCCTTTAGAGTTAATAATTTTCTACTGCTTGTGTTGCACTGAACCAGGCTATATTGTTATTATATTTCTTATATATTTAACTTATTATATTGTTATATTCATGAGCAAGGACCACACATTCCTTTGTTACTCCAGTGTTAGAATTAGTAGTCAATAAATATTAATTGAAATAATTGGGACAAAAGTGTAAATGGTTATCTTATTTTTTAATATTTTTATTGATTTTTAGAGAGAAGGAAAAAGAGAGGGACAGAGAGAGAGAAACATCAATGTGAGAGCAGAACATCAATCTCCGGCCTCCTGCACACCCTCTACCGGAAATCAAGCGAGAAACCTGGGCATGTACCCTAAATGGGAATCAAACTGGCAACCTTTCAGTGCACAGGATGAGACCCAACCAGCCAGAGCAAAGTGCACTATTTTTAAGTGGATTAAGTACAAACCATTGTGGAGCTCATAAGGATAGAAACTAAATACAATAAATGATACCTGTGCACTTGCTGGTAGCTATTTTATTTTTTAATGGTTATCATATTGAATTGAATTTTTTAATTTAATTTTTTATTTACAGTTTACTTTCAATATTATTTTGTATTAGTTTCAGGTGTACAGCATAATAAAGGTTACACAATTGAATACTTTACAAAGTGGTCCCCAACTGACACCATACATAAGTATTACAATATTATTGACTGTATTATCTATGCTGTACTTCATATCCTCTTGACTATTTTGTAACTACCAATTTGTAGTTCTTAATCCCTTTAACTTTTTCAGCTACTCCCCAACCCCCCACCCCTCTTGCAACCATTAGTCTGTTCTCTGCATCTCTGAATCTGTTCTATTTTATTTATTCATTTATTTCGCTCTTTTGATTCCACATATAAGTGTAATCACATGGTATTTGCCTTTCTCTGAGTCTGTTTTTATTTTGTTTGTTTGCTTATTTTGCTCTTTAGATTCCACATGTAAGTGTAATCATATGGTATTTGTCTTTCTCTGTGTGACTTATTTCACTTAGCATAATAGTCTCTAGGTCACAAAAGGTAAGATTTCATTCTTTTTTTTTTCATTTTCATGGCCAAGTAATATTCTATTGAATATATGTACCACTTTTTGTCCACTTGTCTATTGATGGGAGCTTGGATTGATGGGAGCTTAGACTGATTCCATATCTTGGCTATTGTAAATAATGCTGCAATAAAAAGAGGGGTGCACATATTCTTTCAACTTAGTGTTTTGGGTTTCTCTGGATATATACTGAGAAGTGGAGCCATTGGACTATAAGGCAGTTCCATTTTTAATATTTTGAGGAATCTCATACTGTTTTCCATAGTGGCTATTCCAATCTATGCATGAGGGTTCCCTTTTCTCCATAGCCAATTACTATTTAAACATTTCTAAACATAAGCTATATTCACAGCCCTTATGTTACCAAAACTAAGTGAAGCCACATTTGAGAAAGAAAAACTCTACAATAATTAAATAATGGGTTCTGTGAGGTGATAATATTTATAATGTTATTATTTATAATAATTTTATAAAGCAAAAATATTTCAACAGGTCTTGCATTGACAATAGCAGGTGTTTTAGGGAATAAAACACAGAACTTGGGAGACACAGAGACCAAGGTCAAGTCTATCTATAGTCATCTAATCTGTGGGCCAGTATTGTATAGTGCTGAACTTTTAAAATTTGAATTTCATCATCTATGCATGGAAATAATAATTTTGCCTCATCTTATTTCAAAGTATCTTTCTGAAGATAATATTAGACAATGAACATAACTGTTTTTAGAGAATAACACCATTTAAAGCACATGGTGTTGCCCGGCCGGGAGTGGCTCAGCGGTTAAGCATTGACCTAGGATCCAAGCGATCAGGGTTCGATTCCCGGTCAGGGCACATGCCCATGTTGTGGGCTGCAGCTGATCAATGACTCTCTCATCATTGATGTTTCTAGCTCTCTCTCTCCCTCTCCTTTCCTCTCTCTGAAATCAATAAAGATATAAATAAATAAATATAAAGCACATGGTGTTGATTCCTCTTCATCATTACTAATTATCCAACTGCAACTTTTCAAAGCCACCACTGTATATGTTCTTAAATATAAGTAACCATTCTAAAAATTTTTAAAGAACCGTTTCTAGTCTTAAAATATTAGGCAAGCATAATAAGAAAAATGAAAGCTGTTATCGAGCACAAATAAATTAGCAACAGTTAAATTCTGCTTCTCAACTACTGGCAATATTCAGCTACTATGAGGATGCAACTATTCTAGTTTACATTATTGTCAACAGATATATATTTTTAAACATTCTGAATTTACCTATTACCTTTTAACTAATAGAATGGGTGACCAGTTACTTTCTTTAATCAATCAGATTATACTAGATTATATGCTTCTTGAAATCAATATTATTACAGTATTTTACACAACTTTCTATCAAATAAATAAATATTTAATGAGGCCTCTAAACTAGACCATATATTAGTAGACATTAAAAGAGTTTGAAACATAGTTGGAGTTCTTCAGGCAAATTAAAACTTAAGTTGGTTAATATTATATACACACCTGAACAGTTAAGTGGCAATTTAATATATAAATAACACTGCAAGAAGCAGGGGAGTGGAAATAGGACAATTCTATAATATATTTCTTCTAGCTTTAGGAACTTCAGGTCCTCAAATTAACATTCTATGCATTTGCTGAAGTTGTAGGTACGGACTATTTCAATGTATGATAAAGTGTATACTTTTTTCTTACACACAAAAACTCAGTTCTATACTTCTAAATTAACTAGTAAATTCTGACTGCTACATCTTGTTAGTCAGTTTCTAAAAACAAAGTTTCCAAAATATTAACTATTTCTTCACTCTGCCATTTTTGCTGCTCTTACCTTCAAATACATTACACTCTGTAAATAAGATAGAAATGACAGCGCACTCAATGCATATAAAATGCATTGTGCTGGCACATTATAGTCCTACTTTCAGAATTTAATCTTTAAAAATCTAACTTAATTAAATTTTTTGTGTGTAATTTCTTAAAAATTAGAAAACAATTGAAGCATGTACAATTGATTCTCCCCCATAGCAGAATAGATTAGTATTTTAATTAAGATGCTGCCATATATATATGGCAGCATCTTAATTAAAAAATATATATATATATTGATTTTAAAGAAAGAGGAAGAGAGAGATGAGAGAGAGAGAGAGAGAGAGAGAGAGATGTGAAAGAGAAACGATCAATTGCCTCCTGACCAGGGATTGAACCCGAAACCTAGGTATGTGTCCTCACAGGCTATTGAACCTGCAACATCATTTTGGTGTACAGGATGATGCTCCAACTGCTGAGTCACCCAACCATGGGACACATGTATGTTTTAAACGATAAACAAAAAGTTAATATTTTCCTCTTGTGACTATATCTTAATTATTTTAATTTTTAAAAAATAATAGCTGTTGATAAAGGAACAGTCATTTTCTAGGGGGATAACTATAGGTATATATATTTTAAAAGTCAAAGCAATGATTGCTTATCTATTTTAGAATATTATATTACCATTTTTAGTATTCAATTCTATTAACACACTTTTAAGCTAAAGGAAGTGTCCTGCCAGAATAGCACATAAGATTTGTTCTATATAAAGAGTTTCTAAACCTACTCCATGATGTTTAATTAGCTGAAGAAAATATATTTTAGTTAAAATCTTATTTTATCTTAAAAAAAAGATATTTATAATCTAATAAATAAAACACTTCTCCCCAAGCCCCAAATAACTTATTGCTCAGTTAAGTAAAAAAAATCACTATACAGAAGTTAAACTGCTATCAAAGTATGACAGTTTGTACTAATATAAAGGGAATTTTGTTGGAAGAGAAAAATACATTTATAGCAGTTATCATAATACTTGGAATTCTATTAAAATATTAATTATTAATGGAAATAGTATTTTAATGAAGATATTGTATTTTTTATTTCCATAGGACCTTACAATGAAGCATATCTTGGAAGATCCTGGATTTAAGTGCTACAGGGGATATGTGAGTCTCTGGACCTCACATACTGACCTGGAGACCTACAGTACATTCTAGTGCAAGTTTTAACTTTGATCAAGTATTCATAAAAGCTCCAGGCTTGTTAGATTCTGCAGTTTGTATATGTGGTAAGGGGTAAAGTAAGAAATGAAAACTTTCATACACTCTCAGTAGTAGATATGACGACATAGCTGTCGCTAATTTTGCCTGTAATGCTACCCTCACAAAACTCCACGAGAATGGTGACCATTACCGGGTCTGCATAAAACTGTGCCACCTGTAATAATTAGAATGAGAGAGTGAATGTTTAAAAAAATGTAAACAATAAAAATTAAATAAAAAATATATTTGATAGGGCTTTTGTTTTATGGCACAGGTGAAAAAAAAAGCTAAACATCATTCCAGACATTATTTTATAGAAATATAGAAACATGCTGTTCAATTTTTACCACTAGGTTGTTTCACATATATTTCAGTGGTATGAGTCCTCCTAAAGAGCAAATATTAGATATGTTTCACTTTTTAAAAATATATCTAAATTTACAATATTATTTATCTCATATAAGTTATTCTAAGGAGCAAAGCTATCTTCTGTTGCATTTTGCAACTGCTGATCTTGTGTAAAAGATGGGTTTTTTATTATCATTTTCTTTCCAGTAATTGCCAGTGGTCTGAGAAAACCTTATCTGAAGTACCTCAGTTTTCTTGGATACTAGCAAAAGATAAAAAAGAAATATTGCTTCAATAGTATCATAGTCTGAACTTGAAGTATCTAAAATTGTGGTGGTACTAAAATGCAACTGAGGGGTAATTTCAAGGCAATTTCTTTTTAAATTATGTTATGAACACTATACAATTCTTTCTTTTTTTTTTTTTTTTTAATGTAATGCTGCTCCACATTCCTTTGGGCAAAATGCCACTTAAACTTGACTTAGTTATTGAAACCTCAAGTTGATTTTTTAAAATACATATTTGTTGACATTTTTAAAATTTAATAATAAAAATTTATCCCAATTCTCTTAAAATAATTCTCTAGTATTTTAGAATTACATTAATCCAAAAATTCCACTTCTGCCACCAGAGAAAGAAGAAATGGCAATATCAATAGAACTACAGAATGAGTCTCGGTGAATCAAAACAAAGAATCCTTGCTTGTATTGAAAAATTTCTTCTCATGGTACCATCCTGTCAGAAAAGTCAACCTTTATAATCTCCATTGCCTGACAAAGAAAAGGAAAGAAAGAAAAAAAAAAAAAAAAAGGCTAAACTGTCTGAATGTCTCTTGGTGACTCAGGGAGCATCCATAAAGTAGAGGCGCAAATGCATTTTTAAAGGTCACATTATGTTTGCATACAACTTCTCAGTTTCCTTTGCTAAATCCATTTTTCATCTTTAACCCCCACCTGATAAATTTCTCAGTTATAACTGAAGTTTTATTAACTGTCTACTTCCAGGCTTGAGGCAGGTTGGAAAGTAACAATATATAGGTACCTTTCTGCTTCCCACCACTCGTACTCCTGATTCAATCTAGTGGCTCTGACTCTGCAAAGGGAAGAAGAGTAGGAAGTCATACAAGCAGAAGAGTGGGAAGGACTGAATAAGGAAAGGAATAGGGACAGTGAAACTATGGAATGGAACTAAAGAGTCAAATGATAAATAAATAAGAGAGATTTCACACTACCATTGACTAACAGACTGTTTCTAGGCTATAACCCAATAGTTGCTGTCTGGTGTTCTTTTATGGATTTTGAGAGAAAGAGTAAGGGAGAGGGAGAAAGGGAGAGAGGGAGAGAGGGAGAGAGAGAGAGAGAGAGAGAGAGAGAAGGAGAGATACTTGTTAAACTTATTCTTGGATTTATTATTTATTTATTTTAATTAATTAATTAATTTATTTATTTATTTATTTATTTAAAGTTTCTCTATCTTTATTGTTGAAAATATTACAGATGTCCCCTTTTTACCCACTCTGATCCCTTCCACCCCCCATCAATCCCACCCCCAGACCTTCCTCAGACCAGTGTCTGTGTACATTAGTTATGCTTATAAACAGGTAAGTTCTTTGATTAATCTCTCCCTACCCTCTCCCCCTTCCCCAACTTCCCTACGAAATCCCTCAGACTGTTCCACTCTTCTTTGTCTCTGGATTCATTTTGGTCATAACATTATTTTGTTTATTACGTTCCAGACATAAGTGCACTCATGTGGTACACGACTTTCTCTGAATGGCTTATCTCACCTAGCATAAGACGTTTGAGTTCCCTCTATGCTGTCCCAAAGGACAAAATATCCTTCTTTTTTATAGCTGCATAGTTTTCCATGGTCTGAATGTCCCACAGCTTTTTATCCACTCATCTACTGATGGCCACTGGGGCTGTTCCCAGATCTTAGCTATTGTAAATTGCGCTGCTATGAACATAGGGGTGCATAGCTTCTTTATGATTGGTGTTTTGGGTTTCTTAGGATATTACTTAGAAGTGGGATCACTGGGTCAAATAGTAGGTCAATTTTTAATCTTTTGAGGAATCTCCATACTGGTTTCCATAGTGGCTGCACCAGTCTGCATTCTCACCAGAGATGTACTAGGGTTCCCTTTTCTCCAGACCCTCACCAGCACTTGTAGTTCATTGATTTGTTGATGGTAGCCATTCTGACATGTGTGAAGTGATACTTCACTGTGGTTTTACTTTACATTTCTGATGATTAGGGACATTGAGCATGTTTTCATATGTCTCTTAGTCATTTGCATGTCCTCTTTGAAGAAGTGTCTATTTAGGTCCTTTGCCCATTTTTTCATTGGATTATTTCTCTTCCTTTTGTTAATTGTCTGAGTTCCTTATATATTTTGGATATTAACCCTTTATCAGATGTGTTGTTGGCAAATATGTTCTCCCATAGAGTGGGCTCCCTTTTAGTTTTGTTGATGGTTGCTTTTCTGTGCAGAAGCTTTTGATTTTGATGCATTCCCATTTGTTTATTTTCTCCTAGTGTCTCTTGCCCTAGGAGATGTATCAGCAAACATTGCTATGAGACATCTGAGATTTTACTGCTGATGTTTTCCTCTAGGATTTTTATGGTTTCATGTCTTAGATTTAACTCTTTTATCCATTTTGAATTTACTTTTGTGTATGGCGTAAGTTGGCGGTCTAGTTTCATTTTTTTGCATGTACCTGTCCAGTTTTCCCAACACCATTTGTTGAAGAGACTAGCTTTACTCCATTGTATGTTCTTCCCTCTTTTGTCAAATATTAATTGACCATAATGGCAAGGGTCAATTTCTGGGTTCTCTGTTCTATTCTGCTAATCGATATGTCTGTTCTTGTGCCAGTACCAGGCTGTTTTGATTACACTGGCTTTGTAGTATAACTTGATACATGGTACTGTGATCCATCTACTTTGTTCTTTCCCAAGATTGCCATGGCTATTCAGGGTGTTTTTTGGTTCCATATAAATTTTCGAGGTGTTTGTTCTAGATCTGTGAAATATGCTGTTGGTATTTTAATAGAAATTGTATTGAATTTATAGATTGCTTTGGGTAGTATGGACATTTCAATGATGTTAATTCTTCCAATCCATGAACATGATATATTTTCCCATTTGTTTATATCTTCCTCTTTTTCTTTTTGCAGTGTCTTATAGTTTTCCGAGTAAAGGTCTTTTACATCCTTGGTTAAGTTTATTCCTAGGTATCTTATTTTTAGTTGCAATGGTAAATGGGATTGTTTTTTAATTTCTCTCTAAGAGTTCATTAATTGTGTATAAAAATGCCATTGATATCTGGGTGTTCATTTTGTATCCTGCTACCTTGCTGAATTCACTTATTAAATCTAATAGTATTTTGGTGGAGTCTTTAGGATTTTCAATGTACAATATCATGTCATCTGCACATAATGACTGTTTTGTTTCCTCCTTTCCAATTTGAATGCCTTTTATGTTTTCTTCTTGTCTGATCACTGTGGCTAGGACTTCCAGTACTATGTTGAATAAGAGTGCTGAAAGTGGACATCCCTGTCTTGTTCCTGTTCTTAGGGGAAATGGTTATTTTCCCCATACTCAGTGGTTTTTGCCCATTGAGTATGATGTTGGCTGTAGGTTTGTCATATATGGCTTTTATTATGTTGAGGTATGACCCCTCTATTCCCATCTTGGTGAGAGTGTTTATCAAAAATGGTTATTGGCTTTCATCAAATGCTTTTTCTGCATCCATTTATATAATCATGTGATTTTTTTCTTTCAATTTGTTTATGAGATGCATCATGATCATTGATTTGTGAATACTGTACCAGCCTTGCATCCCTGGAATAAATTCTACTTGGTCATGGTGGATGATCTTTTTAATATATTGCTGGATTCGATTTGCTAATATTTTGTTGTGGATTTTAGCATCTATGTTCATCAGGGATATTGGCTTGTAATTCTCTTTCTTTGTAGTGTCTTTATCTGGTTTTGGAATTTGGCTAATGCTGACCTTATAAAAAGAGTTTGGTAGTGTTCCTTTTTCTTGGATTTTTCAAAATAGTTTGAGGAGGATAGGTGTTATTATTCTTCTTTGAATGTTTGGGAAAACTCCCCTGTGAAGAAATCCAGGCCAAGGATTTTGTGAGCTGGGAGCACTTTGATTGCTGCTTCAAATTCACCAGCAGTTATCAGCCTATTTCAGCTTTCTGGCTTTTCCTGATTGAGTTTTGGAAGGTTGTATTTTTCTAGGAATTTATACATTTCATCCAGGTTTTCCAACTTGGTGGCATATAGTTGTTCATAGTATTTTCTTACAATCCTTTGTATTTCTGTTAGGTCAGTTGTTACTTCACCTCTTTCATTACTGATTTTGTTTATTTGGGTCCTCTCTCTTTCTTGATGAGTCTGGCTAAACCTTCATCAATCTTTTTTATCTTTTCAAAGAACCAGCTCTTGATTTCCTTAATCTTTTATATTGTTTTTTTAATCTCTATGTCATTTATTTCTGCTTTGATCTTTATTATTTCTTTCCTTCTACTGACTCTGGGCTTTTCTTGTTGTTCTCTTTCTAAGTTTTTAAGTTGTAGGGTTAGAGAGTCTGTTAGAAGTTTTTCTTGTTTTTTGAGGTAGGCTTGTAGTGCTATGAACTTCCTTCCCAGGACTGCTTTCACTGTGTCCCATAGATTTGGAGTTGTTGTGTGTTCATTTTTATTTCTTTCCAGGAAGTTTTTTATTTCTTCCTTGATCTCTTTGGTAACCCATTCACTGTTTAAAAACAAGCTTTTTAACCTCCATGTGTTTGACCATGTCTTAGTGTTTTTATTATAGTTGATTTCTAATTTCATCTCACTATGGTCCTAGAAGATGCTTGATGATTTCAACCTTCTTGAACTTGTAGAGACTTGTTTTTTGTTCTAAATGTGGTCTATCTTTGAGATGTCACATGTGCACTTGAGAAGAATGTATATTCTGCATCTTTGGGGTAGAATGTTCTGTAAATGTCAATTAAATCTATCTGATCTAGTGCGTCCTTTAGGGTCACTGTTTTCTTGTTGATTTTTTGTCTGGAAGACCTATCCAGTAAAGTCAGTAGGGTGCTAAAGTCCCCTAGTATGACTGTATTGCTGTTGATCGCTCCCTCAAAGTCCTCTAGAAGATTTTTTATAAATTTAGGTGCTCCTATCTTGGGTGCATATATGTTTATCATGGTTATATCATCTTGCTGGATTGATCCTTTAGTATTATGTAATAACAATTCTTGTTTCTCCTTATGGTCTTCATTTTGAAGTCTATTTTGGCAGATATGAGTATTTTTACCCCAGCTTTTATTTTTTTTCCATTTGCATGAAAATTTTTTTTCCATCCCCTCGCTCTCATCCTGAAATGGGTTTCTTGTAGACAGCAAATATTTCGGTCATGTTTTCTTATCTATTCAGCCACCCTGTATCTTTTTATTGGGGCATTTAATCCATTTATATTTAAGGTCATTATTGAAACATACTTATCTACTGTCATTTTGTTTCTTTATGCCTATGTTTCAGTTTCTCTTTATTTCTACTTCTAATTATAGCAGTCCCTTTAACATTTCCTGTAATGCTGGTTTTGTAGTGATAAAGTCTTTTAGCCTTTTTTTTTTGTCTGGGAAGCTCTTTATTTCCCATTTATCTTGATTGATAATCTTGCTGGATAGAGTAGTCTTGGTTTCAGATCCTTTTTTTGCATTACCTTGAACACTTCATGTCATTCCTTTCTGGCCTGTAGAATGTCTTATGAGAAGTCAGATGATAGCCTTATGGGGGCTCCTTTGTAGGTAACATATTGCTTTTCTCTAGCTTCCTTTAATATTCTCTCTTTGTCTTGAATTCTTAGCATTTTAATTACGATGTGCCTGGGCATGGGCCTCTTTGGATTCTTCTTGCTTGGGACTCTCTGTGCCTCCTGAACTTGTGTGACTTTTTCCTTGACCAGGTTAGGGAAGTTTTCTATCATTATTTCATCAAACAGGTTCCCTAAACCCTGCTTACTTTCAACCTCCTCTGGCACTCCTATAACATGAATATTTTTAAGTTTCATGCTGTCCCACAGCTCCCTTAGACTGTCCTCCTATTTTTTAATTGTTTTTTGTTTTGGGACCTCTGATTGATTCTTTTTCTACCCTGTCTTCTCATTCACTGAGCCAGTCCTCCTCAGCTTCCCCTAATCTACTGTTTATTCCTTCCGATGTATTCTTTATTTCTGCTATGCCATTCTTCATTTCTGATTCATCATTTTTCATAGTTTCCATAGCTTTTTTCATGCTGTTGAGCATCCTTACAATCAGTATTCTGAACTCTGTATCTGAGAGATTGCTTATCTCCATTTCATTTGGCTCTTTTCTGGAGACTTCTCTTGTTCTTTCATTTGGGGCTCGTTTTTTGGTCTCCCCATATTGGCTACTTTTTTGGGTTTGTTTTTAAGTGTTAAGTAGTTCTGTTAGGACTCTCAGTTTTTTGGAGGGTCTCTGGAATGTGTCAATGTCAGATGCAGTTTGTGACTGGCCTTGAGTACCCTGGTTGGAATTATCAACAACCCAAGTTTGAGGTCTCTTCTGTTGGGACTGGATGCATTTGGACAAAACCAAGATGCACACCAAAGTCTTCTTTTCTAAGGCCCATGTCCTGAAGCTCATCATGTAACTACTCAAAGCCCCCTGAAGTCTGCCTCTTCCTGCAGACTAATTTATCTGATTCGCTTATCGAGCCTCAAGCTGCAGAGTCTGAGGGCAGGGTGGCTGGTTTTTATCAGTCTCTCTAAAAACCTCCTGCTGTACAAACTCCTCTAGGCATGGTGAGAGTCTTTCTAGCAAGATGGGGCAATTGCTTCCCCCCTCAGGCAAAAGCCAAAAATTGGCTGCCCTAGAAAGATGTCCTTTACAGTCTGGGGGGATGACTCAGCACAGGAATCCAGAAAGGCATCCCCTGATCTCACTGTCCAGAGCCCAGAACCCCAGACTCTCCCCACACAGCTCCAGTCCACTCTACTCCTCCCCCCCCCCCCCGCCAGAGCCCAAGGTGAGTGGCTGCATACAAAACTTTGTGTGTTGGCTCTTTAAGAGGGTCCCTGGAGTTCCAGGAACCTTTACCTGGCAGACAGAAACCCAGCTGCTTTTCACAGCCTGATGTTATATGGGCACCTTTCTCAGTTCTGGTGCTCTTGGCTGGAAAGCCCAGCTTGGGGTTTAGGCCCCAGAGCCCTCAGTGGGAAATGCCCACAGTTGAGATATTACTCTGGACCTTCAACTGCTTCCTGTGGGAGCCCAGCCAGCTCTCTTGGGTCTGCACTTCCTACCAGTCTCTGTGCTTCCTCCACTTTTCCTCCTTGGTTATGAGGGTGCTCTCTAGCTAGTTTTCAATTGGTTTTCAGGATGGTTTTTCTATATTTTAGTTGTAAATCCAGATTGGTCCCAGGAGCTTATCAGTGTAGTTTTCACTCAGTCCACCACCATCTTGAATCTCTTTTTCTTGCATTTATTGATTGCTTCTTGTATGTGTCCTGACCAGAGATGGAACCCACAACCTTGGCATATTGGGACAATGCTCTAACCAACTGAGCTACCCAGCTAAGGCAATACTTACTGTTTTATTTACAATTAATTTTAAATAAATAGCCAAGATTGAGGTCTGCTTTCTGAAAAACAACTTTTATAAATTGGGGTGAATGTGATCATCCCTAAATTACTTTGGTAGAAAAAAATAAGATGGGATGTAATTTTTTTTTCCATTAAAAATTTAATCTTAATCCAAAGGAGAAGAAATGATTGATTGATTGATTGATCAATTTTAAAGCAAAAGAAAGGGAAAGGGAAAGAGAAACATCTACGAGAGAGAGAAACATCAATTGGCTCCCTGTTGCATGTCTCCTACTAGAGATTGAGCCTACAACCTGGGCACGCGTCCTGATTGGAAATTGAACCACAGACCTCTAGGTGCATGGGGAGATGTTCAATCAACTGAGTCACACCAGCCAGGGTATTAAAAAACACTTTTAAGATGCAATGTTATAATAGCTATGTATAGCAGAGATACTTTAAAACTTTAAAAGTTTTCAACTTCTAAAATCAAGGTTGATTATCATTTACAAAGGGTCTAAAAAAAAATCACTGACAAAATGATTTAAAAAGCATCTGCTTTTGCAGGTCAAAACAAATCTTACACAAGGCTTTCATTCTTTTCTTTTTTATTAATCCTTTCAAAGTATTCATATTTCACAGTGTTGTTTTCTTAAGACTTCAGTTTTCTGAGATCATTAACAGGAAATATACTGGACCTCCTATAAATTGGTTGTTAAAGAGGTTTACTAAACACGTATAATTTAAATGATATATAATTTAAGAAATCCTTAGGTATTGAAATGCATCCTCTTAATTTTATTGAAAGTTAGTCCACAGATAGAGCTTAACCTTAGCTTAATTTATAATTAAATTAAGTTGAGGTCACGATTTTTGTTTGATTGCTTGTTTTTGAACCTTTAACATAATTATGACTATTTTCTCCCTAACAAATACAGCTTATTAAGAGAGCAAATGGAGCCTGAAATTTAGTGCTCTGACTAAAATTGTAAGGTAAAGTGTGTCCTAATAATGTGGTCTTTAAGAGTTATGTAATCTCCAAAAATCTGAGTTTTAAATAGTCTTAAATAGTAACATTTGCACATATGGAAAGCCATTCTCTTAGTATTATTTTTTACTGATTGGAAGTTGCTTGTTTCCACTGACAGGCTCCCTTCCTTTCCTCAACTGACAATTTCTGTAGGTATTTGTTTGCATTTACATGGTTCAAAACATGCTTTGATGATTGGATCTATATTGCAATCTCATAAGTAGTTGTATTACCAGCAACAGAAATTATTATTGTTGTAATAATATTGGCTAAATTTTGCAGATGAGAAAAACTGAGTTTGGGGGAGTTTAAGGAGTAAGATTATAGATTCTGAAGTCACACAATCAGGGTTTGTTTTACAGTTCCACTTCCATTAGGTGTTTGACCTTGGGCAATTTATTTAAATCTCTACACATGCATGTTTCTGTGAATTAGGAATAATAACAGTATTCATCTCAAAGGGCGAGGATTACATAAACCAGTATACAAAAAGTGCTTGGGGAGAGTACCCAGAACTTAGAAAGTGTTCAGTAAGTATTACATATTTTCCTTTTCCTCCTCATTCTTCTTATTATCAAGATGATGATTATTGTCATCAGCATTTCAACAGTAAGTGTAATCTTGTCCAGGATTTAAACTTAATCCTCTGTGGTGTCAAAGTGCACAGACTTAACCATTTACTTTGAAATACTTCACTAATTATTCATATTATGTTTGTTTAAATATTCATAAATATATTTATATGGCCCCATCAATTAACTTTTAAAAACTATTTTTGAGATGTGTTTTGATAAGACAAGTGCTTTTATTTTGAGAGATATTTAAGACCAATAAAATAATAAAACATGACTTTTCTAGAACTCTATTTATACTAAATGTTCTTATTATTTAAAATCCTACCCCTTAAGTTCTACAAAATATAGCAATATTAAATTTTGGGTTTGCAATTATTCAAGTTGAGAGTTTGATTGATATGGGTTATTTAAAACCATATGTAAGAATTCAGGTGTATTTTTATAAATAAAACACTTCTACAACATATTTCAGAAATATCTGACATTAATCCTTTAAAAAAATCAATTGTGACTTGGTTGTAAAGTTTATTAGAGCAAAGTAATGTTTTCACTTAAAAGTTTTTAAATGGAGAATTTGGAGCAAAGTAAATATATCTTATAATATTTTTAAAGTTTAGTACTAATTATATTAATAATGTTACATGATTCTCAACTGTGCGCAAAGTCATATATTTTAAGAGATTTGTCCAAGTAAAAACTATCCATTTCTCTTTTAAAAAGCTAGATATTTATCTAAATTCAGAGACCCTACTATACTAACTTTATTAATATTCCAACCAATACCCATTATACAGCAAATGGAAAATTCTGTATGATTAAACAAGAACCCAAAATGCATTCTCTACAGTTAACTTCCCTCTGATGTAGACTGCATAATGATTTTGATTATTTTTCTATTAATGCAATTTGTGTTTTCTAAAAGATACTTCCTGAAAATACAAAACATTATTATTTATGAATGCCTGTTGGTTAATAATAATATACTAAGAGTTTGTCAGATGAAATTTGGTATATGATTACTTAAGCAAAAATTAACATTAAAAGATAAAGACAGTCTATACAAATTTTACATTAAATTGCCATTTTATTTCCAAAAGTGTTAATATTCAATGTCATTATTTTTATTACTTTGAAAGAAATGTTTTAAAAGTCACTTTATCCTCATATAGTTGTTAATACATAGTTTACTGACATTAAGAAGATTTTGATTCATTTCTTGCAAACCATTTTAGTGGTTAGTTGAACACTGGATTTTCTTTCAAAATTAATAACAGCATTACTATTAATGCAGTAGAAAATTAAAACAGTGTGCTTTAGCCTCCTATTTTATAGTGGAAACTGAGTTTGGAAGATATAGCCCAAATTTTAAAAAGTCAAAATAAAACACATACATAAATTCTCTTGATTTTTGGTGATGTCAGTTGAGCATAAGATTTGCAGAGGATTCTAATCTACTGTTAAAAAACGTCAGTGCAATTTAAAAGATTCAAATAAGAACCTTGGTAAAGTTTTATCAAAATTACT
Source organism: Miniopterus natalensis (assembly GCF_054644295.1). NCBI lineage: Eukaryota > Metazoa > Chordata > Mammalia > Chiroptera > Miniopteridae > Miniopterus > Miniopterus natalensis. Next base: position 30,253,141 of record NC_142090.1, read on the forward strand.
TTAAAGGTAGTTTGGGGAAAGGAATATTTTCTCCTGCAATAAAAATTGTTACCCAAGAGTAATGAAACATTATAAGTAACATGGACTTCATAGAATATTAAGATAGTTATTTTATTCAAATGTGATTTATATCCTTAACTTGTAAAATACATTTAAAGTTTAATTGAGTAGGAATTTAAAAGGCTTTCATGATATAGTATTAGAAGAATTAGGCCAGTAAATTCAAGTTTAATTATAATAAGGAGGATGTTCCAGGGCTGCTTTATTGTTTTTTAAAATGCATATCTAATTTAATTACATTAAAATGCCCATTTGTTACAATCTTAATTATACATTTGTCCATTCACTTAGAAAGTATTTCTTGAACAACTACTATGTGTTCAGCACATGCTAGGCACTCCTCAAAATGGCCTTTCAAGTCAAAAAGAATTTATATACTTTAGTAAGGAAGCTAGATATGTAGATACAAGTGATTTTTTTTAAAAGACAATATAGCCCTGGCTGGGTGGCTAAGTTGGTTGGAGCATCGTCCCATGCACCATAAAGGTTGTGGGTTCAATTTCCCATCAAGGCACATACCTAGGTTGTGGGTTTGATCCCCAGTTAGGGTATGTACAGAAGCAACTGATTGATGTTTCTCTCTCACTTTGATGTCTCTCTCTCCCTCTCTCTCTCTCTCTCACCCCCTTTCTCTCTCCATCTTCCTCTCTCCCCCTTCCTCTCTCTAAAAACATATCCTAGGGTGAAGATAAAAAAGAAACAAAAAACTATTTGTAGGAAGATGTTATACTATCTACAAAGTTCCCACCTACTGCATGGAATGCAATTTTTTTCCTTAAGATTTCTGTGACCTCAGGAGTCTATCAGCTTAAATTTCTACAACAGAGCACACTTTACAAAGTCATGGGGAGAAGGGAAAAGTTGAGGGTAAACATTTTGACAAGAAATTTCAGTCTAGAGATTTTTAAATTCTCTTCTATCATAAATTTTACAAATATCTATGAGAGGCAACATTAAAGATACATATCTTTAATGGTTTGCTTATTATTACCTATTAATTAACTAACAATCAAGTTGGTTTGACTGTTTTTTTCTTTCTTAAAATATACTTTCATAAATTGATGTTTTGACTTAACAGCCAAATCAATTATGTGTGGAGTGCAATCTAAACACAGCACAAAATATTTATATCTGTATGTGTGTGTTTCATGCAGTGAGGTAAGAATAGGTGTAATGGGGAAGAAAAAGCAGCATAATTCTCCAATGGATGGAAACAAGGGAAAAAGGAACAAACTTTTGAGAATATTGGTATATTCTTCTATTTCAGCATGATCAGGACATACTTTAACTTTATCATTATTATGTTTATATTTCCCAAAACATATAAAATTATATGCATTTTTAATTCCAAGCCAGGAAGAATCAGATTGATAAAAATTTTGTGGAAAGAGTGATCAATTATACATTTCCAATAGAAAATCAAAATTTGGCAATTGAGCGCTCTGCTACCTTTACATTTAAAAAACAGCAACAAAGATTACAAGATTATAATTTTTTAAAAGAAATTATTGTGTCAATTTTTAATTGCCTCCATAACATGGAGAGGATTCACATGTTAACATTGTTTAAACCATGGTGTTGGACTTCTGGCTAACTGACAATTCCTATTATAATGATTTTCCCTCAATGACTAGTTCAAGCATGCATGATATCACAATACATAAATAATAACACAACAAGTAGGAGATATGAAACAGTCCCTCTTTCTTGATCTTCCTGTTATATTGGGTACTAATGGGATAATTTCTAGAGTACTGCACATAATTCTGCCAACTAGGGATAATATATGAAACTAAGAAAATAGAATGATCAATGTTGATTGAGTTAAACTCAGAACCTAAGCCAGAATGACCCCTCTTTTGAAGCAGGTCTGCATCATTTTCATGATTAAGTATCAATAACAGCAGAAAACTTCTCAGATAATAAGTTAACAGGGCTACAGTCCAAGCCTCACTATGTTACAACTTCTAAATATACTATTTATATAATTATTTTCTGAGATGAACTGAAAAGAACAATCATAGTATGAGTTGACCTGAACCAGGGAATCAGGTACTCTGGGGAATTTCTGAGAGAGGGCTTGCGCTTGGTTTTAATAAAGGCAGAGAAGCAGAATTCTAATTGCAGGGAGGCCATAGAGAATAGCAATGAAGTGTGCATTCAGTTCACATCTTTTCTCAATTCTGATCCTTTAGAAAGTTACTAGTTGCTCTTCTAAGTGGAAAATCTACTTGTTCCACTCCTATAGCAGAGGCTATTTTATTTTTAATTTTTTAAAATCCTCACCCAAGGATATATTTATTGATTTTTAGAGAGAGAAGAATGGGGAGAGAGAAAGAAAAACATTGGTCGATTGCCTCCTGTATACACCTCAACTGGGGATCAAATATGCAATCTAGGCAAGTGACCTGACCAGGAATCCAACCCACAACCTGTTGGTGTATAGGACAATGCTCCAACCAACTGAGACACTCAGCTGGGGCAACAGAGACTATTTTAATCTGTCACACTTTAGGGCACATTTTTTTGCTTATCTTTGTAATTCTGCATTGATGCATACATCTCCTAGACTGTGATTGTTTATTGAGACCCAAAGGCTTATTGTATAAGGTGTCACAAAAAATGTGTACACACACTTTGAATAATTATAAAGACAGTGTTATTAAAATATATTTCATTTTCAAAATTGAACTATTAGCTGCTAAAGTGTTTATACATTTTGGGGGGACAACCTGTAGTTGGACTAGCTATACAGGATTCGATACTATTAACATTTCTCAGGACTGGTGAGGTTTTAAATATACATTTAAATGTTCTTTGAGCTTTTGAAAAATGAAAGTACAGCTAAATTATTTTCTGCAATTTTTTCTAAAATAAGTTTTAAAATGTGTACAGATAATTTAAAATGTGTATAGCAGAAGGGGATATTGTGGAAAGCTTATCAAGAAAACATGTAATTAGATGTTGAAATGACCAAAATTCTCAAATGTAAATTTATTGTTTACTGCTCACTTAAGTCCAAAGGTTAAGAAGAGGGAGTTACTCCTATGAAATACTATAGAAAGCAGATTTGGTTCCACTTTGAACATGAAATAACTAAGAATAAATGAGAGAACTTAGTAACATTCATAATGATCCAAATAGCATAGTTTAAAAATAAGCAAAATGCCATTAGGCAGATAGTCTGATGTGAACAAGTGACAAGCTATTAAGCAACTCATTAGTTAACAAGTAGTGAATTACTATGGTAATCTATAGTATGAAAATGTGTAATTTTTTAATTTCTGATATTTGAAGAAAATGTTAATATAGATTTTTGTTTCTGGATAAATCCTAAGAAAACTTTTAAAAATCTTACTTATAGGTTATTCTACCTAAAATTTTGTAATTAATTCACTGTTAATCTTATCTCTGTGTAGAAAATAAAATTTTACCTTTCTTTTAATTTCTCTATCTATATTTCCAAAAGTGTGCTTCCATGTACAGGCATGTCTACTAGCTATGACTCCTTCATTGGAAAAGAAACAGCATAATTTTTTCAGCTGTAAAAGCCTCATAGTGTTTTCTGTAAGATTTTGATAAGCAAATCTGCTGGAATACCCTATTGATTTCAGACCATAAGGATCCTTTTTAAATACTGTTTGCAATAATGTTCAGGACTCACAGATCTTTAAAAATAGCTTACTTTTACAAAATTTAATTACATTTTAAAGAGATAAAATCTACCAATGAGTTGGGAAGGGGGCACACTACTGGAAAGTGGTCTAGGGAAAAAAGAAGTCAGTGTTTACAAAAGAAATAATTTAAATTGATGTCTAAATTCTCATTTTATTCTACTTAAAAAACAAAGCCTTATTAGTTATGATACATTTTTAAATCAGTCACCATATCATAGAAAACACCACAATATGGTTTTAGGGTCTTGGTTTGCCTATTTATAAAAAAAGGGGGGGAACCTATAAGAACATTTCTAAATACTAACTTGAAGCACACAACTTTTTTAAAAAATATACCTTAATTACATAAATGGAGGGAGGGAGAAACATAGCCAAGTACCAATATAACACATTGAAAGTAATGATGTGTAGGTTCATTTACAAAGAAAGAAAAGATAAGAAGATTAATAAAAAGATGAATACACAAGGATGGATCCATGGTATCACAACTATTCATATTTTACTCTTCTTGGCCACACCTACCAGAACTCTACTGAATCAGGTCTGAATGCAAAGAGTAACTCTACAGAAATAATTTACTAGACAGAGCTCATGGCTTAGTAAGGCTAACTTAATACCTTATTTGTGGTACAGATTGCTGGTTTCAGTGACTAGAGTTCAGCCTCATCTTACTTAGGAAAGCATAAGAAAATGACATATGCCAGACCCAGTCCTTTGGTTCTCAATAATGTCAATTTTTCTATGTGACCATAATAATTATTCATCCATCATTCATAAATGTATTTAAATTACTTTTCAACTTATTCTTGAGTTAGGCATAATCCTGAATAAAATTTATACTACTTAAAAACTCATAAATATTCCTATTTATTTAGTCCTGAAAGAGACCAAAGAGGCCCATAAAGTTTGAGGTATGAGGAATTTGGTGAAATTCCCAATCAATATATCCATGTCTCATTATGATGGATTATGATAACATATCCTTGTTCATTCCCATTCTTTATAAAGGTCTCTCCAGCCCGGCCGGGCTTGGCTCAGCGGTTGAGCATTGACCTGGGATCCAGGCGATGGGGGTTCAATTCCCGGTCAGGGCACATGCCCGGATTGCGGGCTCAAAGCCGATCAATGACTCTCTCATCGTTGATGTTTCTATCCCTCCCTCTCTTTCTCCCTTCCTCTCTCTGAAATCAATAAAGATATATTTAAAAAAAAAGTGTCTCCAATATCTTAATGACTTTAGTTATTTTTTCTTAGATGTTTTTCATTAAAAATATATTTTACTATATTTCTTTCTTTTTTTATTTTTTATTTTATCTTTAGTATTACAGATTTCCACTTTCCCCCCTCATTAATCCCCTCCACCCTGCATCCACCCCACCCCCAGGCCTTCCCCATACAAATGCCTCTGTCCATAAGTTATGCATATAAACATATAAGTTCTTTAATTAGTCTCTCTGCCTCCTTGCCTTCCCTCTGATATCCCTCAGTCTGTTCCATGCTTCTATATCTCTGGATCTCTTTTGTTCATCAGTTTATTTCATTCATTATATTCCACATATAAATGAGATTGTGCGGCACTTGTCTTTTATGACTGGCTTATTTCGCTTAGCATAATACTCTCCAGTTCCATCCATGCTGTCCCAAAGGGTAAAATATCTTTCTTCTTTACAGCTGCATAGTATTATTCCATGATGTAAATGTACCACAGCTTTTTTGTCCACTCATCTACTGATGGGCACCAGGACTATTTCTAGATCTTAGCTATTATAAATTGTGCTGTTATGAACATTAAGGTGCATAAATTCTTTCTGATTGGTGTTTCAGGTTTCTTAGGATATATTCCTAAAAGTGGGATCACTGGGTCAAATAGCAGTTCAATTTTTAATTTTTTGAGGAAACTCCATACTGTTTTCCACGAAAGACAATCCAATTAAAAAATGGGCAAATGGGGGAGGAGGGAAGATGGCAGCACTATAAGAAATAACATAGTGCCCCTGCTCCTAGACATGGATACCATTTACTCCTAAAATACTACATAGCCAGCTTGGAAAAACCAGAAAAACATACCTGAGTGGACATATTGCAAGTAGGGAGCACTGAAGAAATATCATAGAGTTCAGTAAGAGAGGGGGGTGTAGAAAGGGGGAATTCTCCCTGAAGCTTATGCTGGGCTCCAAGCCCCAAGGCTTGGAAGCTGCAAATTTCTCTCCCCTTGGGAATGCAGACCTGCATCCAAATGTGGGGATCTCATACCCAGAGCAGAGGAGAGGGTAAGGCGTGCTTGGTTGGAGGGCAGAGGGACCCAGGGGAGCAGTGAGTCCCCAAGGAGGGGATGGTGCCTTCCTAGCAAAACAAAGCTTTTAATGGCAGACACAACTGGTGTCAAATGCTCAGGGTGTTCACCATAGGAAAGGCTATGCCAAAGTATGTGGCACCCGAGTAGTAAGGGACCATAGGTCTGCACTGAGCAGCTACATGCAGGAACCCTCTGCCTCCCTGTAAGGCATTGCGTTGAGCCCCAGAAAGCATTTCATCTGTGTAGTCCAGGGAAGGGGAGGAGAGCCCTCTTGTCCTGAGCTCCAGGTGCAAAGAGTCTGGGATTTGTGACTAGTCTGAGGGTGCCCTGGTGGCTCATGGAGCCACCCCAGCTTTACTGAGATCACTGGTGCAGGGCATCTGTGTGGAGCTGACTTTGGGTCCCCTTCTATGGGGTGCTTTGGCGCATGGGTGGTGGGATCTTGCAGGGCAGACTCTCTGCTTGTGTGTTGCTTTGTGCATTTTTTAGTTTATGATCTCTCAACTGGCTCCCACTTGCCTGGTGTGCACTTGGCAGACAGGCCAGAGGAAACTGAGATTGGTGTCTGCACAGGTGACTGCTTGAGGTACAGTGCACCTGGTGAAACCAGCCAACCAGGTCTGGGAAGGGAGGGGCAGAGCATACCTGCCTCTCCTGCTGCCTGGGAGCACCACCCCCAACAGCAAAGGGCCTGGTTCAGCTCACTGAGACTCCAGATATCCCCACAGGGCACAGTCCTGAGGGGGAAGGGAGAACAGCTCACAGGAGAACATTACAAGTATAAGACTCTCAGGGACTATTGATTGGGAACTGGAGGAAAAGCTAAAAACCTTTGCTGGGGGCTGGGCAGGCAAAGGGCTCACCAGAATGTTTTTTAATTAAACCCACTGAGCTGAGGTTGCTGAAACGACCCATACAAAAAAGGCAACATGCTGAAGTCAATCCGAAGCTGCAGCAGGCCAGTGCATAGGGAACTAGAATCAAAGGACCCTGTAAAGACAGAGGAGCTGGCCGTGGAGCAGAGGCTAACTACCTCACAGTGAGTGCTTGACAGCAAAACCTCTAAGTAAGAGACGTGTTATCCCAAGTCACACTCGCCATCCTGCACCCTACAGACTCTACAGAGGACTCACAAGTAAGACCAGGAAACTACAAGGTAGCAAAATAGCAGACAAGAGGAGGGGGTCCATAGAGAGCCTCAGATCAACCATCTATCTGAAGACACCAGAGCCAAACCTAGACAGCTCCTCACATTGGAAGAAAAACAAGCACCTCTTAGGAGAACAAAAATCAGCATACCAAACAGCGAGCTGCATCCACAAACATAAGCTACCCAGAAGAAACTCAACGAATTGACTTTTTTTTTCCTTTTTCTGTTTTTGTTTTTGTTTGTTTTTTTTTTTCTCTTTTTCCCTTAGGAAGAAGAGAAAGGGGAAAATATATATTTGTTTTTTTTCTTCTTTTTAAATTTTACGATAATTTTTTTTAATTTTTAAAATTTTTAATTAATATATATATTTTTTTAATAAAAGAATTTTGTGATGCTTTACTTGTTTTTTGTTTTGTTTCTATGTTTTGTTTTATTTGCTTTGCTTCATTTTATCCTTCCTTCTACTATCAAGACTTTCTTGATATTCCCTGCTTAATTGCTGGGACTTTATCATTATACCAAGCAAGTTTACTGCTTTTCTCTATAGGTTCCCCCAAATGTCTTATTGGACTCTCTTTCTGCCAAAGCTTTATATCTCTCCTTCTTCTCTTGATCCATTGGCATAATTATTCTCTTCTTCTTTTCTTTCTTTCTTTTGTTTTCTTCCCTTCTGTCTTCCTTTTTGTTTGATAGTTAGTTTCTCTTATTCTCTTTATTGTATTTTTATTTTTTCATTTTCAACTATCATCTTATTCCTATTCTCTCCCTTAATTTTTGCTGGCCCTTCTTTCAGAATCTTTTCTCTGCCTATATTACTTCCCAGTAGCTTTTCTATTTTTTACATTTTAGTTTATTATTATTATTTTCTAAATTTTTGTCACTATTAACAATATACTTTTCTCTCTCTGAGCTTTACTATTCTTTCTTACTTGCTTTTTTCTTTTTACCTTATTTTTTTCCTCCTCTAGAATTTGTGTTCTCCCTTCACTCTCACAGTTCTTTTTTCATTTGGGTTCTTTTAATTGTGATTGTCAAGATAGTTTGTAAGATACCCATTGTTTCCTGGAATTTTAATTGTGTATTTTCCTGCCTTGCCAGCACACATACAGCAGCTTACATGATGACGTTAGGGCTGAGACACAAAGTTAGCCAATCTGAGAGGAGAGTCCTCCCAAGGACTGGTCAACAACAATGTAGACCCAATCACAGCCAAAGAACCCACAAAAGGGACACACCTAGAGCAAAGAGCTCAGAAGTATAAGGAAAATACACCTTTGGATTCCACTGGACTCACAATACAAAATCCCTCACCACAAGATTGGGGGATAGCAAATATATCTAATATATAGACACAAACACTAAGACCTATCAAAATGGGGGACAAAGAAATAACATCCAAATTGAAGAAAAGGAAAAGCACCAGAAAAAGACTTTGATGAGATAAAGTTAAGCAAGCTATCAGAAACAGAGTTCAGAGTATTGATTATAAAGGTGTTCAAAGAAATTAAAGGAAAAAAAAACAACAAAGCATTAGATGGTATGATCAAGGAATGTAGTGAACATATGAAAAAAGAGATACACAACATAAACAAAAATCAGACAGGAATAAAGAATGCTGTATCTGATATCAAGAATACACTGGAAGGTATCAAAAGCAGGCTCAATGGAGCAGAGGATAGAATAAGTGACTTAGAAGACAAGGTAGAAAAAACCAATCAGTCAGAGCACCAAAAAGAAAAAACACTTAAAAAGCATGAGGACAGTCTAAGGGAGCTTTGGGACAACATGAAGCAAAAAAACATTGGCATTATAGGAGTGCCAGAGGGGAGGAAAAAGAGCAAGGGATAGAGAACATGGTGGAGGAAATAATGACAGAAAACTTCCCTATGCTGATGAGGGAGAAAGCCACACAAGTTCAGGAAGCACAGAGGGTTCCAAATAAGAGGGACCCAAAGAGACCCTCTCCAAGGTGCATCATAATTAAAATGGCAAATGTCAAAGACAAAGAGAAAATATTAAGGGCAGCAAGAGAGGGACAAACAATTACCTACAAGGGAGCCCCCATAAAGCTGACATCAGATCCTCAACAGAAACTCTTAAGGTCAGAAGAGAGTGGCATGAAATTCTCAAAGTAATGAAAAGCAAGAACAAGCAACCAAGAATGCTTTATCCAGCAAGACTATCATTTAAAATTGAAGGTGAAATAAAGAGCTTTTTAGACGAAAAAAGGTTAAAAGAATTCAGTACCACCAAACCAGCATTGCAGGAAATGCTAAAAGAACTGCTCTAAGAAAAAGAAGGAATGGTGAGAGAAAGGTATATCAGCATAAAGGGGGGAAATGGCATTAAATAAGTATATATCAATAGTAACCTAAAGTGTAAATAGAATAAAAGGTCCAATCAAGAGACATATAGTAGCTGAATGGATAAGAAAACAGGACCCAAATATATGCTGTCTAAAGAGACCCACCTGAGAGGTAAAGATTCGCACAGGTTAAAAGTGAAGGGATGTAATAAAATATTTTAAGCAAATGGAAAGGAAAAAAAGGCTGGAACAGCAATACTTATTTCTGACAAAACAGACCTCAAAATAAAGACCATAACAAGAGACAAAGATGGTAACTACATAGTAATAAAAGGATTAATCCAACAGGAGAAAATAACCCTTATAAATATTTATGCACCAAATATAGGAGCACCTAAATATATAAAAAATTTATTGGTGGACTTTAAGGGGAAGATTGACAGCAGCACAATCATAGTGGGGGATTCAACATCCCATTGTGATCATTGGATAGATCATTAAGACAAAAAATCAACAGGGAAAAAAACCTTAAATGACACACTAGACATAATAGATTTAATTGACATTTACAGAACATTTCATCCAAAGCAGTAGAATGTGCATTCTTCTCAGGTGCACATGGAACATTCTGAAAAATAGACCACATATTCAGGCACAAGGCAAATCTCTACAAATTCAATAAGATAGATATAATATCAAGCATATTCTCAGTTCACAATGCCATGAAACTAGAAATCAACCACTATAAAAAAACTCCAAAATATTCAAAAACATGAAAGTTAAATATCATGCTATAAAACAATGAATGGGTTACCAATGCGATCAAGGAAGAAATCAAACACTTCATGGAAAAAAAAACAAAAATGAACAGACAACAACCCAGAATCTATGGGACACAGCAAAAGCAGTCCTGAGAGGAAAATTCATAGCATTACAAGCTTATCTCAAGAAATAAGAAAAAGCTCTAATGAACCACCTAACACAACAAATAAAAGAACAAGAATGAGAATGGCAAGAAAAGCCCCAAGGAAGTAGAAGGAAGGAAATAAAAAAGATCAGAGCAGAAATTAATGACCTAAAGATTTAAAAAAATTAAAAAAATCAATGAACCAAGTGCTGGTTCTTTGAATAGATAAATAAGATTGAGGCACCTTTAGCAAGACTCATTAAAAAACAAAGAGACAAGACCCAAACAAATAAAATCAGAAAAGAAAGAGGCGATATAACAACCAACTGAACAGAAATACAAAGGATTATAAGAAAATACTACGAGCAACTATATGCCAACAAATTGGACAACATGGGGAAAATGGACAAATTCCTGAAGCATACAACATTCCAAAGTTGAATCAAAAGTGGCAGAAAACCTGAATAGGTTGATAACAACTAATGAAATTGAAGCAGTAATCAAAAAACTCCCAGCAAACAAAAGTCCTGGACCAGATGGATTTACAGGCGAGTTTTACCAAACATTCAAAGAAGAATTAACACCTATTCTATTCAAACTATTCCAGAAATTTCAAGAGGAAGCAAAACTCCCAAACTTTTTATAAGGCCAGCATCATCCTAATTTCAAAACCAGAAAAAGATACTACAAAGAAAGAAAATTACAGGCCAATATCCCTGATGAACATAGATTCTAAATCCTCAACAAAATATTACCAAAGCAGATTCAGCAATACATTAAAAAGATCATACACCATGACCAATTGGGATTGATTCAGGGGATGGAAGGCCAGTATAACATACACAAATCAATAAATGTGATACATCACATAAACAAAATGGACAAAAATATGATCATATCAATATATGCACAAAAAGCATTTGACAAAATCCAGCACCCATTTCTGATAAAAACTCTCCGCAAAGTAGGATGAAAGGAATTATATCTCAACATAATAAAGCTCATATATCACAAACCTACAGCCAACATCATACTCAATGGGCAAAAACTAAAACCATTTCCCTTAAAAACAGGAACACGACAGGGATGTCCATTTTCACCACTCTTACTCAACATAGTACTGGAAGTCCTTGCCACAGCCATCAGAGAGGAAGAAAACATAAAAGGTATGCAAATTGGAAAGGAGGAAGTAAAACTGTCATTATTTGCAGATGACAAGACATTATACATAGAAAACCCTAAAGACACCATCAAAGTACTACTAGATTTGATAAACAAATTTGTGAGAATAGCTGGATACAAAATCAACATCTGGAAATCAATGGCATTCTGCTACAGCATCAATGAACTTTCAGAGAGAGAAACTAAAAAAAAAAAATACCATTTACCACTGCAACTAAAAAAATAAGATATCTAGGAATAAACTTAACCATGGATGTAAAAGAACTTTACTCAGAAAACTACTGGACACTGAAAAAAGAAAAAGAGGAAGATATAAACAAGTGGAAGAATATACCATGTTCATGGATTGGAAGGAATATCATTAAAATGTCCATACCACCCAAAGTAATTTATAAATTCAATGCAATTCCTATTAAAATACCAACAGCATATTTCACAGATCTAGAAAAAACATTTTGAAAATTTATATGGAACCAAAAAAGACCCCCACTATCTGCAGCCATCTTGAGAAAAAAGAACAGAGTGGGAGGGATCACTTTATCGAATATGAAAGTGTACTACAAAGTCATTGTAATCAAAATATCCTGGTATTGGTACAACAACAGACTTATAGATCAATGGAACAGAACAGAGACCCCAGAAATAGACCCAAGCCATTATGGTCAGTTAATATTTAACAAAAGAGGCAAGAGCATTCAGTGGAGTAAAGACAGGCTCTTCAATAACTGGTGCTGGGAAAATTGGACAGGTACATGCAAAACAATAAAACCAGATCACCAACTTTCACCATACACAAAAATAAACTCAAAATGGATAGGAGACTTAAATGTAAGTCACAAAGCCATAAAAATTCTGGAAGAAAAAATAGGCAGTAAAGTCACAGACATCCCACGTAGTAGAATTTTCACTGATACATCTCCTAAGGCAAAAGAAACAAAAGAAAAAATAAACATATGGGACTGCATCAAACTAAAAAGCTTCTGCACAGCAAAATAAATTAGCTTCAAAATACAAAGGAATCCCATAGTCTGGGAAAACATATTTGTCAAGGATGTATCTGATAAGGGGCTAATTTCTCAAGTGTACAAAGAACTCATACTACTCAGGAAGAGTAAGACAAGGAACCCAATTTAAAAATGGCCAAAGGACCTGAACAGACACTACTCCAAAGAGGACATACAGATGGCCAAGAGACATATGAAAAAATGCTCAATGTCACTAATCATCAGAAAGAAGCAAAGTAAAACCACAGTGAGGTATCACTTCACACCTCTAAAAATGGCTACCATCAGCAAATCAACAAATGACATGTGCTGATGAAGATGTAGAGAAAGGGGAACCCTAGTACAATGCTGGTGGGAATGCAGATTGGTGCAGCCACTATGGAAAACCGTATGGAGGTTCCTCAAAAAATTAAAAATGGAGCTGCCTTTTGACTCAGTGATCCCATGTCTAGGAATATATCCTAAGAATCCTGGAACACTAATCAGAAAGAATATATGCGCCCCTATGTTCATAGCAGCACAATTTACAATAGCTAAGATCTGGAATCAGCCCAAGTACCCATCAGTAGATGAGTGGGTAAACACTGTGGGACAAACATATACACCATGGAATACTATGCAGCCATAAAGAAGAAGCATCTTTTACACTTTGGGATAGTATGGATAGACCTGTAGAATATTATGCTAAGTGAAATAAGCCAGGGAAAGAAAGAGAAACATCACATCATCTCACTTATATGTTGAATCTAAAGAAGTCAATAAACTGATGAACAGAATAGATTCAATGACATGGAAGCATATCTCAGACTGACAAATGTCAGATGGAAAGAGGGAGGCGGGTGGGTGGAGGGGGAGAGATTAAGCAAAGAATATATATGCATGTATGCATAACCCAAGGACATGGACAATGTTGTGGAGAGAGATGGGATCGGGTGGAATGGGTCAATGGGGAGAAAAAGGGACATCTGTAATAATTTAAACAAAAATAAACAAAAATAAATAAATAAAAACAAAAAAACATTGCAAAGGTAAAAAAAAATAATTTAAATTTAATTAAAAAAAAAAAAAACTGGGCAAAGCACCTACATAGACATTTCTCCAAAGCGGACATACAGATGGCCAAGAGACATACGAAAAAATTGCCAGTCACTAATCATCAGAGAGATGCAAATTAAAGCCACAAGGAAGTATCACTTCACACCTGTCAGAATGGCTACCATCAACAAATAAACAAACAAGTGTTGGCCAGGATTTTGAGAAAAGTGGACACTATATTTCCTTCTTGAGGTCTGCCAACTTCAATACCTCATAAATCTCTAGCTATAAATTTACTATGATTTTAGAACTCAGGATACCTGTTTCTCTCTAGAACTCTTCCTGATGAAGCCCAGAACACTTTTAGAAGTGCTTTGGGCCAGTATTTTTAAGAAAATGACAAGTAGGTTATCTTCTACTTTAACTAAATTAAACAGATACAGCTTTCATTCACTGCTACATGCCTATGCTAATTTTAACACACATATTGCTTTTATCCTAAAAATATTTTTCTAACATTATTTCTGTATGCTTAGTGCTTTTTTCCTACTAGGAGGGGCTTCATGGCATATATCTTTCCATATTCTATAATAAGGTACAGTTCAAGTCTTTTAAAAATATATTTGTCTTGAAATACTGAGAATAATAACTACATTAAAATCTATAGCTCTTTATTATTAGGAATAAGAAATGTTAAATGCTGAGCAAGAATTTGGTATATGATGAAAAGCCAAAAAGTACCTAATTTACTCAGTCCTAGGATAGAACTAGCTATGAGCTGTTTCTACTACTAAGTTGTCAAGAAGTTCTGATGCAATTTGTCTTTGTATATATTTAATCACAATGAAGATATGTGCTTGAGCTATGTCTTTTAAATTCTTCAGGCCTCGGTTTTCTCATTTTAAAAAATTAGTGGATTTAATTAGAAATTTTTAAGTTCCTTCAGAATAGCTGTTTCTATTCTGATTTTTCAATGGCAATTTAAGATCTCTTTCTCCCTTCAATTTCTTCTGAATATTGCTCCAATATAAAAAATGTTTTAAAATATTAATGAGAAAATATTCTTACTACCTTAAGCAGTCATATTTATCTCTAAATTACTTTTAAATATTCTGAAAACGTCTAACTTTTAAAGTACCAAGACAGACATCTTTTTCCAAATTCCTTGGGGTAATGCTAAAAAATCACTAGTTCATCGAATTTATATTATGGCCATGCTCAGAGCCCTATCATAAGATCCAATCTTTCTATTTACTACCATCGAGCCTTACATAGGGTAAGAACTTGATATTTCTGCATAAATTTTCCATTCTTTTATTTTATGTAGCCTTGAATGTTTTCTAATAAAAACTGACTTAAAATTTGATCCCCCACACTTGAAATTGTTATAAACTCTTCAAAGCATGTGGAGAACTTCATTAAAATTTAAAGATTGGAGAATATGAAGTTGTAAGAATGTAATTTAAATGTAATTGAATATAATTGTAAAATTGAGGAATGTAACCTTTAAACTGCAAAATGTATGTATAAAAATGAACAAATAATAAACATATTTGTGTACATTTTGGTAGAGGAGAATTATGGGAGACTTTAAAATATATTGTTTCACTGTTTTAAAACACTTTTTTATTGTTTTATGTTGTGACATATATTACTTGAGCACTGATTTCTAGTGCTGTATTAGTATATGATAAACAGATAAGTGAATGAATAAATGGATGGAGAATGGATGGATGCATGCTTTATTGTGGTCTGAAAGTCCTGCCTTAGATATATAGAGATAAAACTTAGCTTTCAAGTTATTTTGTTGAGCTAGTATCAAGAAGGGCTCCAGTATTTCTTCTGATTGTAACAGTTGTGCTTTCAAGCTTGTCATAATTCTCTCTTGAGTAAGAACCCAAGTCACCTCACCAATGACTTATCCATATACCTAGAAAACAATCCAAAAATACTAGTGTGGGCCGGGCCCGGCGTGGCTCAGCGGTTGAGCCTCGACCTAGGATCCAGGTGATCGGGGTTTAATTCCCAGTCAGGGCGCATGCCTGGGTTGCGGGCTCGATCAATGATTCTCTCATCATTGATGTTCCTATCTCTCTCTCTCTCCCTTTCCTTTCCTCTCTCGGAAATCAATAAAGATATATTTAAATAATAATAATAATAATAATAATAATAATAATAATTAATAATAGTGTGGGAAACAGGACTTGAACAAACCAAAAGATATCAGTTTGGGAGAAACAGCAGAGTATGAGACTGGATGAATGAAGAGGCTCAAGTAATGACATTTTGTGGAAAAAGTAGGTATAAATTGCCAAAAGTATACTCGTTTGCTCAATAACTGCACAAAATGGAAAAATACCTAACAATTCAATTGCAAAGGTTTGTGAGCAGTGAGGTACATAGTGGTTTACAGCAAATCCTTTGAGGAAAAATCCCTAAACAGCAATCACTAAATCTTATATATTATGTCTGATCATATGCTATTATCTCAATTTTCAATTGGGTTGAAAATGTAAGCTTTAGTTTATTTAAAACCAATAAAAATAAATCAGAGTCTGATTTTAACTGGTTTACAATGAGAAAAATAACTTTGTGAGAAACAAGGCTTTTGTATGCTACACGTAAAGAGAATCTATATCAGTCTAATGTTAAGCCATAGAAAAGTTTTCTTTTTTTTATTAATTTTGTTGATGTGTCTAGCCTTTCAATTAATATTTGTATTAGTCCCATGTGCCAGTATAATTAGCTAATGTAAGACAGTAGTCACAGATGGTGTATATTCGACTATTTTATAAGTAATTCTGAGAGGCCCTATCATACTGGAATTTGCTGTTGTGATATTATGGAAGTCATCATATGTACAGAATGTATTGTACAGTGCTACCATTAGATGTCACATATGCTAACACTCAATCTCTAAATCAGAAAGATAAAGTTTACATCTACCTTATGTTTTTAAGGCATGCATAAAAGAGAAGTTTACTTCTTAAAAGGGTGGTGAAAATATAAAAGATCTATAGCTCTTCAAGCAGAACTCTGTAAGTCTGGCAATGATGCAGACAGGGCTGTGGATGGGGCTTCAGGGAAAAGATAGCCAAAAGCCTAATTTATGTATATATATCTTACTTTTGGTGTTTGGGAAAATGCTATTAGGTTTAATCATGCACAGTTACCCTTATAGGCTTAAAGTTGAAGTAAAATTGTGAGGTCTGAGAGATATTTTTGACTTAGACCTAGAGATGTGGCTGAGATGGTGTCAGACCTGGCGGCATCTACCACATTAATCTCAAATGTTGCTGTGGTGGTGGTTCTTGTAGTCTGGAGTCATTTCAATGTATGCAACAGAAGTCTCCCTTTTTTGGCAAATGATTTGAAGGAGGAGGGAGATACAACTGTTTGCATTCATTTTGGGTACAGATAAGAGGCATTTTTTTACAAGTTTTTTTAATGTTGGGGCCTAGAAGAATTCTAGTTTAACTAAACCCCTAACTAGACTTTTGAGTCCACCATAGTGTACTAGTTTCACATAGTATGTTAAAATGAGATAACTCTTAATAAGTAGATTGCTGATGCCTTCCCACTGTGGCTTCTATAGTTCAGCCCAGGTCCACTTTAAGGGGAGACTTTTGCATTGACCTCCTTACTTCTGCTCTGGCACCAAGGCTTTGGAAGTAAATCTGTCCTCTGTGCTTATATAATGTAATGGGAGCTATATTTAAACTACTGGATCTAAAGGCAGGTATGATATTTGTTCTTGAAAACTGGTGGCCATACAATCAGAACGTAAGTAGAAATCTTTTCAGATTCTATATCAGGTTGGAATAACTGCTTTATATTTATTAGCTGTAAATACAACTTAGAAAGCTAGTGTCTTTTTTTAATTTTAGAGAGAGAAGAAGGGAGGGAGGGAGAAAGCAAAGAGAGAGAGAGACAGAAAGAAAGAGAGAGATAAATTTGCTGTTCCACTTATTCATGCATTCATTGGTTGATTCTTATATGTGCCTTAACTGGGAATCCAACCCACAACCTTGGTGTATCAAGACGATGCTCTAACCAGCTGAGCTACCTGGCCAGGACTAGAGAGCTAGTGTTTTAATCAATCCAAGCTTCAGTTTTCCAAGATTGATATGAAGATTAAATATATTATAAATATAAAGCACCAAGTAAAATTCCTGGCATAAAGAGTAATGAATGTTCTATATTTATCTCTCTATTTTCTTCAGTTTTTCTATTACCAAGTGTTGAGAATCCCTATGGAGACTTACATGACTTCTTCACCTCTACACACACAGAAACACATTTTATTAGTAACTTGGAGCCATTTGCAATTTAGAAAAGAACAATAGAACTAATAGAATTAGAAAAAGGAAAACCTTATCTAATTAAAGTTTGATAAGAAGTAAATTTTTAAGTCTAAGTATATATCTATGAATGTCATAGTAGTATAATTTCAAACTCCCATTTTAAATAGTTTGTAAAACAAGGCAGAAACAACTAACTTTTTAAAAACTTTACCTTATATTTAAATACTCCATATAAATATATTTACTAAATTTATTTACATCTCTCATAATGTTTCTATCTCTCTCTGACTTCCTCTCTCTGAAATCAATAAAGATATATTTAAAAAAAAAAAAGGAGCTACTATGGAAAACTTCTCAAAAAAGTATGGAAGCTTCTCAAAAAATTAATAATAAAATTACCATATGACCCAGCAGCCCCTCTTTTGGGTATCTAAAAATTTGAAAAAAATTATTTACCTATGTACCCCTATATGCATTGCAGCATTATTTATGGTCACCAAGACATAAAAATAACTGAAGTGTCCTTCAATAGATGGTTAGATAAGGAAGCTATGGTACATGTATACAATAGCATACTACTCAGCCATAAGAAAAGATGAAATACTACCATTTGCCACAACGTGGATGAACTTTGAGAATATCATGCTAAGTGAAATAAGTAAGTCAGAAAAAGTTAGAAATCATGATTTCACTCACATGTGGGATATAAAACTAAAAGTAATAAATAAACAAACAAGAAAAACAAACAAAAACTCATAGACACTGACAACAGCATGGTGGTTACCAGTGGAAAGGGAGTTAGAGGGGTGTAAAAAGGGTCAAATATATAATGACAGGAAATTATTTGACTTTGGATGATGGGTAAAAAATGCAATATACAGATCATGGATCATAGAAATGTACATTAGAAATCTAAATAATCTTATTAACCAATGTTGCTCAATAAATGCAATAAAAAATAAAAATAAATAAAAAGCAAAGTTTTCTAAATCAAATGAAAATAAAATAATATAAAAAAGCCAAGCTACAGGTCTCAATAAGTCTGGATACCCATTAACTCTTTCAGCAACTTATATCCCAAACACTAGGATGGTCACTGGGTAGTGCCTAAGTAAGCAAATATGTTCACCACTAGAGCAGTACATGGCTTTGGTATATCATTAACTAGTCCACAAACTGGAATAAAATATGTTCTAAGAAAAGGAGCAAGCAATTTTTGTAAGATTATTACAGAAGTTGTAATAAATTCTAGTTGACAATGAAAAGGGGCAATCAAGATATTTTTATAAGGGTAACATTGACAAGCATCTTAAATTATGAGTGAGCCTGGCCAGTGTTGCTCAGTGGTTGAGCATCGACCTATGATCCAGAAGATCACGGTTCCGTTGCCAGTCAGGGAACATGCCCAGGTTGTGGGTTTGATACTCAGTAGGGGACGTGCAGAAGGCAACCGATTATCATTGATGTTTCTACCTTTCTCTCTCCTTTCCTTTCTGAAATCAATTAAGACATATTTTAAAAAAAGAAAAAAAGAAAAAAAAGAAAAAGAAAGAAGAATGCCTTTCTTGTCCCAGCATGTGGTGATTGTGATCTTGGAGATGAGTTCCCAGAGAGGGTATGTGGTCCGTTCCAAGCCTCAGAGGCATCAAAACACATTTAGTTTCAAAAATGACAAGTTTGATAAGAGTGTCCAAACCAATAAAATTAATACAAAACTTCATGATGGAGTATTTCAGTGCTGTAAAGAAGTTCTTGAATGGCATGTAAAATACAGCAAATACAAACCATTGTCAAAGCCTAAAAAATGTGTTGCATTAGGAGGCAAAAAGATTTTGAGGGAGTTTCAACTCAAGGACTGCTGAACCCACCAGTTTGCTAGAGGCCCACAAATCCACATGTGCACTTAGCATTGTCAGCATATTGAATAAGTAATATATCTTGCTGTTTATCTATATTATATGTAGCAGATGTGATTAAGTACAAATTCAATAAAAATTATTACAAAGTTCACAGTATTCTTGAAATGATGTATTTCCTCAATTTATACTAAAGGTTAAATTCAAATATGCAGGATTGTCACTGTTTTTGCTGTTAAAAAGGGATCTCAACCTGGGAATGGTTGGGAACCACTGATAAAAGTATCAGCCTTCATTGTGCTGTAAATTCTGTAAAACTATTTCCACAATGTAGAGACAATTCTGTCTCTATACTTTTAAAATGCTGAGATATCATTTATACACCATAAATTCACCCATTTAAAGTGTATGATTTTATGATTTGGTAAATTTACAGGGTTGTGTAATTATCACCACAATCCAGTTTTAGTACATTCTTAGCACCTCAGAAAGATCTGTCATGCTTGGTTTTAGTCACTCTCCATTCCTGCTCCAAGCCCCAAGCAATTAATCTTTCTTTGTCTATAAAATTGGTTTTATGATCCTTTCATATAAATTTAATCATTATGTATATATAATATATTTATATATATAAAATAATGAGGACTTATGCCAGGTAGGGGATGACATGAGCAATGATAAGAACTATGGCAAAGAGCACTATGTAGTATTGGAAACTATAAACAGGATTGCTCAAGATTAAGTTCTGAGTCAGGGAGCTTGAAGACATTAGGTTGGGTAGGTAACTTGGCATAAGAGCAATATAAGAGGTCATGTCAAATAGCTCGGATCTTATCCTGAAGATAATAGTGAAAAGCTGGAGGTTTCCTTAAGCAAGAAAGTAAACTGACCATAACTTCATTTTATATATACATAAACTTGAGAAGGTCAATAACAGGAGCAGAGAGACCAGTTATGAAACTGCTACAACTGTCCTGGTGAGACATGATGAAGGTTCAAATAAGTGGAGTGGTGGCAACTACATACTGGAATTCAGTACGGTATTGGATGAGTGTGGAAAATCATTGGAGCAACTGAGTAATCAAAGATGACTCTTAGGGTTTCTAGAACTCAGAGGATTTTAGAGAAAAAGCAACTTAGAGGAAGGAAAAAATGTTCGATTTTATAAGTGGTCCATGTAAGTTGTCTACCACCACTAAGGAAAAATATCCCATAAACAGCTATAATTAAATGAAAATGAAGTTTTGGGGAGAGATCACAGCTTGGAAATAGAAAAGTTCAGGTCATGGCAGCTAAAATTTTGAGGGTAGATGAAGTAACCTGTGTATATGTCCTGCTTTGCTGAAGAACAGTAGACTGAAGGCAGTATCCTGGGGGAGAAGAAGTATTTAGTAAGTGGACATAAAAAGAGGAGCCATTAAAGGAGACAGAAAACAAACAGGCAGAGGTATATGAAGAACACTGGGAGATGGAAGTATTCTGAAAGCCAAGAGTGGAAACATCCAAGACAGGCCCTCCAAAACAGACCCACTCTAAATGTTAATACTTTCTAATACCTTATTGTTAATGTTTATTAGTGGCAATGTTAATAATAAGCAAATATCTTTTGTTTACAAGTTCCTTTTGATTATTCTAATTTTTCATTTTTTTATTTTCTTATTCCCATCCTCCTCATACCCTAGCATGTGCTATCAAGGGGCATGAAACATGATTACCTATTTGTAACAACACAGCAAGTAAAACAACAAGAAAGGTGGTAAGGAGGAGAAAGGTATAAGTGAGAGTTTTAACCCTTTCAATTGAGATGTCTCCAAATTATATGTAGAAAGTAAAGCATATCTTGACTTTTTCCCCTTATTTCAGGTTGGATTTTTCATTTTGTGGCTTATCCCCACTCTTTACTTTACTTCTGATGCTTACTCTTTTTAGCAATTTTGGAATTTGTTGGCACTTCTTTAGGTACAACTGCAGGATGAAAAATAAATTCAATTCAAGCAATATACTTTTATAAATGGTGCTTATATTTTTATATGTAAACTTAAAACCAGATATTCAAAATGAGTATCACGTTTGTTTTGACTGCCAACCCAAAGCAGACCACCACCACTACTCTTTCTAAGTAGTAGCCAAGCATAACAAGAAACATAAGAAACCAAACACACACACATAAAACAAACCCTATGGAATGTGTGCAGAAGCTAAATAAACAGTGACGGTCACCAAACACATGCACTGTCAGGAAAAGAAGAATGAAATCTATGGAAAAGAGAAACCACCTGCCAGTTTCAAATAATTCAATTCCATAAACTGACTGGTGAGCTTACTTGCTGATGCTAGACAGTCACCACTCAGACTCTTTGTGCTTTGAGCATTAGCAATAACAAGCTCAGATTTCACATAGTGCAGGGCTTAGCACACAGGTGTTAAATCACAGTCTCAATTTTGAAAATGTTCTTGCTTATTTGGAAAATAGTGTGCTGTTTGTGATGTTTTAAATTTGGGAAAAGCAAAAAGAAAATGCTGTATTTGAGTCTTAATGCAATTCATGTCAAATATCTTTATTGTTTTTGTTGAATTATTTCTGAAATTTACAATAATTCAGTATCTGGCAACTATCTCTATAATATGGAAAGAAATAAGAATCTGTTTAGCATTTTGAAGGAGTTTCAACATATCTATTCCATCTTAAGATTTTTAAGTGATACCTGAAGTTTATAAGTCCAAAGCAGGACCCAACACTAAACGCAGCTACTACATCAGGATCAGCACTAGCAAAGATTTAGGGTATTATGGTAGAAGTTTTAGCTAGGAAGGCAAAAGATCAAAGTTTAAAGATTGACAAGAATCACTAATAGTGGTTCAGGTGATGGCTGAAAAACCAAGCTGAGGTGGCATAGGTCTTGACAAGTACAAAGGCATAGCAACAGAAAATCTGGGAAGTTATTGATACTTAGACTTCTGAGCAAAGAGAAATTTGGTGCTTAGAATACTGCTGGGCCACAGCTACCTTGAAGTTACTCACCTGACTGATTCCTGGTGAGTGAAGACTCTGGGGTAGAGATTCAGTCATGAAAATTAGAGCAAGCAATGGCCCAAGATTTTGCTGGGTGGACAAACTTCCAGGATAATTAAGGAAATAAGTCTGTAGCAGAATTCTAGTTACATAAATTGACTATATGTGAGGAATTTAGTTTTGGGAACCACTGAGGGTCATGTTATCAGAATGCCACTCAAGAAGGAAGTGAGCTGAGACCTAAGAATGAGGATAGGAGTCCCAATGGTACACTACCAATTTAAGTCCTAGACCAGATGAGGGTTGCAATAAATATGATTTAGGTATGATTAGATATTCTAAAATCTAACACTTTTTAGGTCAGCCTATCAGGAGTGGTTCTTACTCAGGCTTAGCAATAGTTCATAAAAGATGGGAGAGAACGTAGTGACAATGGAAAAGCCTAAATAATTACTTCTGCCAATACTGTCATTATGCCAGATGTCATTAAAGGGCTCAGCCATGAAGAACAGGGAAGACAGAGGGATGGGCTGGCAATATAGTGACAAAACCCTGCCTCCCCCTAAACATTAATCATCTTGCTATGAAAAACTGAATCTAAGGCTGTAAAGAACTAGCCATCATTGTACCATTTGAAACTGCTCCACAAATCTCCATTAATCAGATATTCAAAGTGTGCTGAAACACCAAAAGTGACAAAGAATGCTCTGTTACAACATTCTTCTGTGAACTCAGCTCAAATCTCTCTCTTTGAGGCTTAGACCTTATTAGTCCTCATTTTATTCCTTAGAATAAAAAAAAAATAGGCTAACTATTCTAACAGGTTACTTTCCATCCTGGTCACTATCACATGAATGTCTTCCAATTTGTCTAAATCCCTCTTAAAACTTGTTAATTAGCATGAAATGCCAATGTAGTGAGAAGAGGTTAGAATGGAACTAGTGACTCTACTATCCTTGATATAACTGTAAAAAGAAAGCTTTAAAAAAAATTAAGTTGTCTTTCTAGCCACGTGATTTTGATAATTTAAATAAATCAACTATAATAATCTCTACATTTTTAAAAAGAGTATCCATATGTTGTGGAATAAGTTTATTTTTAATAGTAAAATATGTTAACTATTAAAATGTGGAAAGTATCGCCCTGCTGGGTGTGGCTCAGCGGTTGAACGTCGACCTAAGATCTAGGTGAGCAGGGTTTGATTCCCAGTCAGGGCACACGCCCAGGTTGTGGGCTTGATCCCCAGTCAAGGGCGTGCAGGAGGCAGCCAATGACTCTCTCATCATTGATGTTTCTATCTCTCTCTCTCCCTCTCCTTTCCTCTCTCTGAAATCAATAAAGATATATTTTTTTTAAAAATTGGGGGGAGTATAGAAAATAATTAAGAAAATTTAAGTAATATATAACTTTAGCAGGGCCTGGAAGATGATTATTGAAAAAAAAGCCACATAGGAGAGCTAACACTCATGCCAAGGAGGCTAGAAGAAGACAAATAGGTTTTTAAACAATGCAGAGCTGGGGATAAGGGGCTGACTACAAAGGGGCATCGGGAAATTTTGGGATTTCCTGATAAAACTATTTGTGATTGTGGTATTGGTTAGTTATAAGACCGTTTATCAAATCTCATAGACATACACAGTAAAAAAGATAAATTTTATTGTAATAACACCACAATTTAAAAAATTAATTTGAAAGAAAATATATGCATTGTGCTCCCAATTTTGTAGAAAAAAACTTATATCAAAAAATGATTACAGTAGTTATTTCCAGGCAGGCTGCTTATGGATTTACTAAGACATTTATGTAGAGGAAGGCACTTCAGTTGAAAGGTCCTATATAATCAAGGCTGTGATGGTCATAATGAGTTCATATTAATGCAGAAATGAGCATAAAACCACTGGAAATTTTAAAGAAATCAATTCTATTGACAGGTGAAAACATAATGGAAAAAAGAAATGTATATATGTATATATGTTTGTGGGTAGAAAAGGAAAAGCTTCCATTCATATGCAGCCTATGATTATTTTTATTTTTCTTGAATTGACTCTATGGAAAAGAGATGTTCATCACTAATCAAAGCCACTGATAAAAATGGTGAGGAAGAAAAAAACAAAACAAAGAAACTCAAAACAAGGCTAATGATGGAGTTCTTTATCACACAAATAGAGCCACCTTCAGCTAATCAGTACACTTTGGGGCTGGTATCTCACTAATTATGATCTACCCAGCTGCATTATCATCTACTCCCTATTTCTTTATCTTATTTGGACTATGATGGGAAATCTTGTCAAATACTTTAGATATAAACCATCTACCACATTTTCCTTTTTCTCTTATCAAAAAAGACAATGCTATTAGTTGGACAAGTTTTTCTCTGTGAATTCCTGGTTCCTCTAGTGATGCTTGCTTCTTTTTTTAGAACTCATAACTCATTGCTTTAGTAACTTTCTCTAGCTTTGAGAACTCGCCTACTTCTCCCTCTTTTTCTCTTTCCTTTGCCTCTCCTGCCCCTTTAAATGAGGATCTACATATCCACCCTTTGGACTACTCTTTGGGCAAAATGTACACTCTCCCACTCTCCATATTTACTAAGGTCTAGAAAGCAGTTCAAAACCTATATTTCCAAACTTGATAAAATTACAGAAAGAAAAAATTTGTTCATGCTGGTTTGGGAGCAAGGAGCTGCTTTTAAACAATCTTTTCGCTAATGTGTATTCTAATTTCTAATTATTCAGTACTTTTCAATTAAAAAAAATCATTCTTCTTGATAAAATGCACACACAAAAAAATATTCAAAATAGAAGCTAGATAAGTTGTCTGTCTTCCTTAGTAAGTGATTAAGTCTCAAGCGGCAGATTTATAATTTCCTTGTTCTTTCTTGTTATTCTGAACATAAGGGCATTTATATTGAAAATAAATTTGCAGCATACATATTGTATTTTTACTTAGACTGCAAGTTCGCAGAAGTGTGGTGGTCCGTAAGAGAGCCATAACAGAGATAATAGGAGTAAGCTAACACCTCTCCTCAACAAGCTGCCTGCCACCAGAAGTGATTGTATTAATTATTCAGATCTGTTTTTTCACTCCATGTTCACTTAAAAAATATAAATAAAGTAAAAATTTTAATAACATGAGCATAATAAGTAGCTCACGTACTTCTATTTAAATGTTGCATTACTTATAGTGAAATACATTTTTTTTTAAATATGTCTTTATTGGTTTCAGAGAGAGGAAAGGAGAGGGAGAGAGAGAGCTAGAAACATCAATGATGAGAGAGTCATTGATCGGCTGCCTAGCCCACAACCTGGGCAATGTGCCCTGACCGGGAATCGAACCCCAATCGCCTGGATCCTAGGTCGATGCTCAACCACTAAGCCACACCCGGCCGGGCAGTGAAATACATTTTTAAGAGGTTCTAAACCTACATTGACCATTATGGTAGCCACTAGCCACATGTAGCTATTTAAATGCAAACTCAATATTAAACATACTAAAAAATTCAGTTCTTCAGTGGCACTGGCCACTTTCAAGAGCTGAGTAGCCACATGTGGCAATTATGCTGGGCAGTATAGTCTAGAAAATTCCCATCATCACAGAAAGATCTATTTAAAAGCACTGATATAGATATTCAAAATGTGATACCTGAGAGATCCAAGATGGCAGCAGACTGAGTGGAAGCTACACTGATACTCTCCTGGGACCAATCTGGATTTACAACTAAAATATAGAAAAACCATCCTGAAAACCAACTGAAGACTAGCTGGAGAGCACCCTCATAACCAAGGTGGAAAAGTGCAGGCTGAACAGAGATTGGTAGGAAGTGCAGACGCAAGAGGGCTGGCTGGGGCAGCAACTGAAGGTCCAGAAGAATATCTCAACTGTGGGGGGTTCCCACTGAGAACTCCGGGGCCTAAACCCCAGGCTGGGCTTTCCAGCCAAGAGCACCAGAACTGAGAAAGGTGCCCACATAACATCTGGCTGTGAAAAGCAGCTGGGTTTCTGTCTGCCAGGGAGAGGCAGCTGGAACTGCAGGCACCATCTTAAAGAGCCAATATACAACATTTTGTGCGCAGCTACTAACCTTGGGCACCTGTGGAGGGGGAATGGATTAGACTGGAGCTGTATGGAGAGGGTCTGGGGTTGTGTGCTCTGGAAAGTGAGATCAGGGGATTCCTGATCTGGATTCCTGTGCCAAGTCATTCTCCCAGACTATGGAGGACATCTTTCTAGGGTGGCCAATTTTTGGCTTTTGCCTGAGGTAGGGAACAATTGCCCCATCCTGCTAGAAAGACTCTCACCATGCCCAGAGGAGTTTGTACAGCCTGAGGCTTCTTAAGAGACTGAAAACAAGCAGCCACCCCACCCAGTGGAGATTCTACAGCCTGAGGCTCATTAAGAGAATCAGATGAAACAGTCTGCAAGAAGAAGCAGACCTCAGGGGGCTTTGAGTCTTTGCCTGATCTGCTTTGAGAGCTGGGCCTTAGAAAAGCAGATTTTGGTGTACATCTTGGTCCTGTCCAAACACACTCAGCCCCAGCAGCAGAGACCTAAAGCCACTTTAGGGTTGTTGATAGCTCCAAATAGGGCACTCAGGGCCATTCACAAACTGTGTCTGATATTGGCACATTCCAGAGACTCTCCAAAAAGACAGAGTCCTAGCAGATCTACCTAACACTTAAAAAAACTCAAAAAAGTAGCCAAAATGGGGAAACCAAAAAACAAGCCCCAAATGAAAGAATAAGAGAAGTCTCCAAAAAAAAAAAAAAAAAAGCCAAATGAAACAGAGATAAGCAATCTCTCAGATACAGAGTTCAGAATACTGATTGTAAGGATGCTCAACAGCATGAAAAAAAGATGAAAACTATGAAAAAAGGCCAGTGAGAAATGAAGAATGACATAGCAGAAATAAAGAATACATTGGAAGGAATAAACAGCAGATTAAAAGAAGCCTAGGATCAGATCAGTGAACTAGAAGACAGGGTAAAAAAAAATCACTCAACCAGAGACTTAAAAACAAAAAAAACAAATAAAAAACAGGAGGACAGCCTAAGGGAGCTGTAGGAAAGCATGAAACATAACAATATTCCTATTATAGGAGTGCCAGAGGAGGTCAAAAGTAAGTAGGGGTTAGAGAACCTATTTGATGAAATAATGATAGAAAACTTCCCTAACCTGGTCAAGGAAAAAGTCACACAAGTTCAGGAGACACAGAAAGTCCCAAGCAAGAAGAATCCAAAGAGGCTCATGCCCAGACACATCATAATTAAAATGCCAAGAATTCAAGACAAAGAGAGAATATTAAAGGAAGCCAGAGAAAAGAATCTGTTACCTACAAAGGAGCCCCCATAAGGCTGTCACCTGACTTCTCATCAGAAACTCTAGAGGCCAGAAGGGAATGCCATGAAGTATTCAAGGTATTGCAAAATAAGGATCTGAAACCAAGACTATTCTATCCAGCAAGGTTATCAATCAAGATAAATGGTGAAATAAAGAGCTTCCCAGACAAAAAAAAAAGGCTAAAAGACTTTATCACTACAAAACCAGCATTACAGGAAATGTTAAAGGGACTGCTATAATTAGACGTAGAAATAAAGAGAAAGAGAAACATAGGCATAAAGAAACAAAATGGGGATAGATAAGTATCTTTCAACGATAACCTTAAATATAAATGGATTAAATGCCCCAATAAAAAGATACAGGGTGGCTGAATTAATAAGAAAACATGATCCAAATATATGTTGTCTACAAGAGACCCACCTCAGAACAAAAGACTCACAGAATGAGAGTGAAGGGATGGGAAAAACATTTCCATGCAAATAGAAATGAAAAAAAAGCTGGGGTAAAAATACTCATATCTAACAAAATGGACTTCAAAATGAAGACCATAAGGAGAGACAAGAATCATCATTACATAATACTAAAGGGATCAATACAGCAAGAAGATATAACCCTGATAAATATATATGTGCCCAACATAGGAGCACTTAAATTTATAAAAAAACTTCTAGAGGACTTTAAGGGAGAGATCTACAACAATATAGTCATACTAGGATACTTTAACACCACACTGACTTAACTGGATAGGTCTTCCAGACAAAAAATCAACAAGGAAACAGTGACCCTAAAGGATACACTAGATCAGATAGATTTAATTGACATTTACAGAACAATCTACTCCAAAGCTGCAGAATATACATTCTTCTCAAGTGCACACCGGACATTCTCAAAGATAGAACACATGTTAGGACATAAAACAAATCTCTATAAGTTCAAAAAGACTGAAATCTTATCAAGCATCTTCTCAGACCACACTGACACGAAATTAGAAATCAACTGCAATGAAAAGATTAAAATCATTCAAACACATGGAGGCTAAAGAGCTTGTTTTTAAACAGTAAATGGGTTACCAAAGAGATCAAGGAAGAAATCAAAAACTTCCTGGAAAGAAATAAAAATGAACACACAACAACTCCAAATCTATAGGACACAGTGAAAGCAGTTTTAAGAGGGAAGTTCATAGCACTACAAGCCTACCTCAAAAAACAAGAAAAACTTCTAACAGACTCTCTAACCCTACAACTTAAAAACTTAGAAAGAGAACAACAAGAAAAGCCCAGAGTCAGCAGAAGGAAAGAAATAATAATAATCAGAGCAGAAAGAAATGACATAGAGATTTAAAAAAAAAAAAAAATACAAAAGATCAAGGAAACCAAGAGCCAGTTCTTTGAAAAGATAAACAAAACTGATGAACCTTTAGCCAGACTCATCAAGAAAGAAAGAGAGAGGACCCAAATAAACAAAATCAGAAATGAAAGAGATGAAATAACAACTGACCTAACAGAAATACAAAGGATTGTAGGAAAATACTATGAACAACTATGTGTCATGAAGCTGGACAACCTGGATGAAATTACAAGTTCCTAGAAAAATAAAACCTTCCAAAACTCAATCAGAAAGGGTCAGAAAGCCAGAATAGGCTGATAACTGCTGGTGAAGTTGAAGCAGCAATCAAAGTGCTCCCAGTTCACAAAATCCTTGTCCTGGATGGCTTCACAGGGGAGTTTTCCCAGACATTCAAAGAAGAATAATAACACCTATCCTCCTCAAACTATTTCAAAAAATCCAAGAGGAAGGAACACTATCAAACTTTTTATAAGGCCAGCATTAGCCAAATTCCAAAACCAGATAAAGACACTACAAAGAAAGAGAATTACAGGCCAATATCCCTGATGAACATAGATGCTAAAATCCACAACAACATATTAGCAAATTGGATCCAGCAATATATTAAAAAGACCATCCACCATGACCAAGTAGAATTTATTCCAGGGATGCAAGGCTGTTACAATATTTGCAAATCAATAAACATGATGTATCACATAAAGAAACTGAATGACAGAAATCTCATGATCATATATAAATAGATGCAGAAAAAGCACTTGATAAAATCCAACACCCATTTTTAATAAAAATTCTCAGCAAAATGGAAATACAGGGGTCATATCTCAATATAATAAAGGCCATAAATGACAAACCTACGGCCAACATCACATTCAATGGCAAAAACTAAAACCATTTCCCTTAAGAACAGGAACAAGTCAGGGATGTCCACTTTCACCACTCTTATTCAACATAGTACTAGAAGTCCTAGCCACAGTGATCAAACAAGAAGAAAACACAAAAGGCACCCAAATTGGAAAGGAGGAAGCAAAGCTGTCATTATTTGCAGATGACTTGATATTGCACATAGAAAATTCTAAAGACTCCACTAAAAAACTACTAGATTTAATAAATGAATTCAGCAAGGTAGTAAGATACAAAATTAACACCAAGAAATCTATGTCATTTTTATACAGCAATAATGAACTCTTAGAGAAACTAAAAAAAAAAAAAAAAAAAGTCCCATTTACCATTGCAACTAAAAAAATAAGATACCTAGGAATAAACTTAACCAAGGATGTAAAAGACCTTTACTTGGAAAACTACAGGACACTGCAAAAAGAAAAACAAAAAGATATAAACAAAAGGGAAATATATCATGTTCATGGATTGGAAGAATTAACATCATTGAAATGTCCATACTACCCAAAGCAATCTATAAATTCAATGCAATTTCTATTAAAATACCAACCGCATATTTCACAGATCTAGAAAAAACACTTTGAAAATTTATATGGGACCAAAAAACACCCCAAATAGCCACTGCAATCTTAAGAAAGAACAACAAAGTTGGAGGGATCAAAATACCAGATATCAAGTTATATTACAAAGTTACTGTAATCAAAACAGCCTGGTACTGGCATAAGAACAGACATATAGATCAGTGGAACAACAGATATCCCAGAAATTGGCCCATGCCATTATGTTCATTAATTTTTGACAAAGGAGGCCAGAACATACAATGGAGTAGACAGTTTTTTCAATAAATGGTGGTGGGAAGATTGGACAGGTACATATAAAAAAATGAAACTAGACCACCAACTTACACCATACACAAAAGTAAATTCAAAATGGATAAAGTCTTAAATGTAAGACATGAAACCATAAAAATCCTAGAGGAAAACATAAGCAGTAAAATTTCATACATCTCTCACACCAATGTGTTTGCTGATACATCTCCTAGGGCAAGAAAAACTAAGAGAAAATAAACAAATGGGACTGCATCAAAATCAAAAGCTTCTGCACAGCAAAAGCAACCATCAACAAAACAAAAAGGGAGCCCACTGTATGGGTGAACATATTTGCCAATAACATATCTGATAAAGGGTTAATATCTAAAATATATAAGGAACTCAGACAACAAAAGGAAGACAATCCAATTAAAAAATGGGCAAAGGACCTAAATAGACACTTCTTCAAAGAGAACATACAAATGGCTAAGAAACATATGAAAAATGCTCAACATCCCTAATCATCAGAGAGATGCAAAGTAAAACCACAATGAAGTATCACTTCACACATGTCAGAATGGCTACTATCAGCAATCAATGACCTTCAAGTGTTGGTGAGGGTCTGGAGAAAAGGGAACCCTAGTACACTGCTGGTGGGAATGGAAACTAGTGCAGCCATTATGGAAAACAGTATGGAGTTTCCTCAAAAGATTAAAAATTGAATTGCCATTTGACCCAGTGATCCCACTTTTAGGAATATATTCTAAGGAACCCGAAACACCAATCACAAAGAACTTATGCACCCCTATGTTCATAGCAGTGCCATTTACAAGAGCTAAGATCTGGAAACAGCCCAAGTGAGCATCAGTAGATGAGTGGATAAAAAACTGTTGGAGATTCACACCATGGATTACTATGCACCTGTAAAAAAGAAGGATCTTTTATCCTTTGGCACAGCATGGAGGGAACTAGAAAGTATTATGCTAAGTGAAATAAATCAGTCAGAGAAAGACAAATACCGCATGATCTCACTTATATGTGGAATATAGAAAACAAAACAAACTGATGAACAAAATGGATCCAGAGTCATAGAAGCATGGAACAGATTGAGGGATCTCAAAGGGAATGTGGGGAGGGGGGAAGGGGTGGGGAGAGATTAATGAAAGAATTTATATGTTTATAAGCATAACACAACAAAAACAAAAAAACAAAAAAGTGATACCTAATTGTTTTATTCAAATACAGTTTTTGCTTATGAAATTTTTACATATGTTGCCACTGAAATTAGGAGGTTAATTATATTAACTATAATGCATATACTATTACATCTTGAATGAACTACTAGCAAGTTATAATTGAATGTATTGATTTATTCTCATACCAATTGATTTTAAAAGACAACTAATAAATATAAACAGATTATAATGCTTCAGATCACAGGACTCAATGATAATGGTTAATCTAAATTCCCAAGATATTTACAGCAAAGCCTACTCAAGTAATACATTTTAGTAGTATTCCACAATCAGTTATTCTTACTGAGAAAGCTATGTAATCAACTTGGAATGCATATGCCAGATTTCAACTCAAAAGAAAGATATCAGTTCAAGAACTAGAATGTAAAAAAGATATTGTGCTCTAAAAAGGTGTCCCAGCACTAATTTTTTTTCTTACTTCTAGGATTTGTTCTCTTAGATGGTCTTGACATGCACAAATAGAAACCATAGCTAACATCTGAGTAGCTAGTGACTTCTTTCTGAGCTGGAAACTGTTTTTAATAGATTTGGGAAGAATGTAAAGGAAACTGGCTAAAATCATACTGATGAAGTGGAGGCAGGAAGTTAAAACACTATAAAAAAGATTGAGGAAAGCCCTAGCAGGTTTGGTTCAGTGGTTAGAGCGTCAGCCCAAGGACCGAAGGATCTTGGGTTCAATTCCGGCCAAGGGCAGGTACCTTGATTGCAGGCTTGATCCCTAGCCCTGGTCCGGGCACATGTGGGAGGCAACCAATCAATGTGTCCCTCTCGAATTGATGTTTTCTCTCTCTCTTTCCCTTCCACTCTTTCTGTAAAGCTATGGAAAAAATATCCTTGGGTGAGGATTAAAAAAAAGATTGAGGGAAAATATCTAACATAGAGACTTGCAATAGTGCTGAGTAATTTAAAGGGAAGGGAAAAGAAGGAATGAGGGAAAGGGAATGAGAGGGAAAAAAAGAAAAGAAGGAAGGGAGGGAGAGAGACAGGAAATGGAAAATGGCAAAGTCACAGGATAATGCCATAGGAGAGCTTTGAAGTTCAGAAATTAACCTAGTTAGATATATAACAAAAGCAACTCATAAGATATAATGCAAACTATAGTAAAGCAAATTGCCTAAAGTTTGAATTTTATTCATGCTATAAACATATATAGACAAATAGTAATCTTAATTCTCAGCCAAAGAAGTAAAAATAAATAAATAAATAAATAAATAAAAACAGAAATGAAGAGAAGATTCCACCTCAGAAAAGTGACACAAACAAGTAGAGCACAAGCATGGCCAAATATAATAATAAATATGCCAGTAATAAGGGTTAGCAATAAGGGTTAATAATAAATATCTCAGAAACAAGGGTTAGTTAATTATCTATACATTAAAAGGAAAACTATAATGGTTCACAAAATATGACAGAGAAAACTATTATTGTGATCAGACAACCAAAAAACTATTGTTCTTAGAGGCGAAATATAAATATGCAATGGAAAAAGATAAATCACGTTTAAAACATTCAAAGTATATAAAAGATTTTTTTTTTTTTTTTTTTTTTGGTGTTTTAAGGCAAATTTGAGCTGATGAAACCAAGTAGCACCATTTTAAAAACTCAAAGCCTGGTATGATTATACTTTAGCATTCATAGGAAACCTACACAGTAGCAGAAAGGTTATATGAGACCTTTAATAAAAGTGTTGGGAAAACTTTTTGTTTCTTATCCTTCTTTTTCTCTTCCCACATCTGACACAAGTTAAATCAGATGACACATTCTCATAAATAACTGCAGCTTATTTAGACAGGTCAAGGAAGAAGGGGTGGTGAGGGTTGGGGTAATGGAATACAAATCAAAATCTCCAGGGTAAAAAGTAATTCCCAAGCACCCACTTTCACACACACACTCCACCTCTCTCCTCTCATCAAGTTTCTAGAACTATAATAAAGCCATTTTGTTATCCCTCTGATACAGTTTCTTATGCCACTAATGCTATTTTATATGTACAAATCATTTGCTTTCTCTTCATTTATGAGAGAACTAAGAACAAAAGAAGGAAATAATGCTTACCACTTAGTGTAGGTAACTGGTGTTTTTCATAGCATAGGAAAATCATCTAGTACAAAATTCTCACACAAATTTGAAGACATTGAGGCCAAGAAAGATTGTATGATTTTTCCCAAGATTACATAATTAATCTGTGAAAAGCTAAGACCCAGTGACATATATCCCTGTCAACATTCTTACCTCTTCACAAAATCCTGAGTACCTCAGTTTCTCTAAAGTGTCAGATAACACATTTTCATTGAATTTGTTAGCTTAAACAAGGCAAATGTGCATTTGCTTTAAAATTCAGAAGCTTGGGAATTATAACCCAGTTAGAGTAACTACTGGGTCATTCATATTTTAAATTGTTCCATAAGCTCCAGAAAACATCAGGTTTTTAAGTAATTACTTATGGAGTTTAATTTGATAGATAAATTTAACTAAAGGAATCTAACTCACTTAAGATAAGTAATCTTTTTAAATAACCTTATAAGTGCTATGAGCCTTCCTTATTCCTAGTTAGATGTCCAGGGCCTGACACAATGCTTGGCACATTGCAGGAGCTCAATCAACATTTAATGAATAAATAAGTGTGATGGTCATTGCTAAATATTAAAACGAGGCAGATAACAACAAACATACTTTAAAATTACCTGCAAAATTATTCTAAAATACATGAATGGCTGTTTACAAATATACAAATGAAGGCTTCTAGCCAGTTATTTTTCTTTCTTTTTTTTTTTATTATTATTTTTTAAATATATCTTTATTGATTTCAGAGAGAGGAAAGGAGAGGGAGGGAGAGAGATAGAAACATCAATGATGAGAGAGTCATTGATCGGCTGCCTAGCCCGCAACCAGGGCGGCATGTGCCCTGACTGGGAATTGAACCCCGATCGCCTGGATCCTAGGTCGACGCTCAACCGCTGAGCCACCCCGGGCCGGGCTCTTTCATTTTTTAATAACTAATTTGAACAACTGAGCAAAAATTTGAAAACAGCTTATTCAGAAATCCAAAATAATATTAAAATATCTGGGATAATGTGAGTTCACTAAAACAGGAAAAATTTGTGGACAAAATGTAAAGAAATATGACTCCTGCTTTTGACTCT
This sequence comes from Miniopterus natalensis, assembly GCF_054644295.1. Classification (NCBI taxonomy): domain Eukaryota; kingdom Metazoa; phylum Chordata; class Mammalia; order Chiroptera; family Miniopteridae; genus Miniopterus; species Miniopterus natalensis. Next base: position 30,288,719 of record NC_142090.1, read on the forward strand.
ATAATTGATTTGCTGATTTAATTTATTTGTAATATGAGAACAGGAGGACCTAACAGACTATATTCAATTTTTTTTTTTAATTTTAATTCACAATGGATATGAAGGCAGCTAGTTGCCAAAGATAACTCCCAGTGGTTCCTCCTCTCCCTGCATGTGCAAGTTGCTCCTCCTGGATCAAGAGGTGGAGCCTATTCTTCCTCCTTTCAATTGCACTATCCTTATGACTTACCTTGACTAACAGAAAGTGCTGGAATTGTTGCTAGGCCAGTTTTCAGCTAGTCTTTATGAGGATTGGCTATTTTTGCCTTTTCTGTGGTTAGCCAGCTGCAGTGCTGAGTGGAAGTTCTGGCTAGGTGAGGAACAATGAGAAACAACTGGAGGAAATAAGAGGCCTCTGAGGAGCACTGAGAAGTTGGATATGTGCTTGAAGCTTTCTTGGACATTCAAGCCCAGCTCCGTCTCCAGATGAAGCCAACCAGCTTCATGGGTGACCTCAGCCTTTACCAGGTGGAGTAGGGGAGACACTTAACCAATATTTCCCTTGCCCCTTCCCCAACCCACAGAGTGAGAAATAAATTATTGTTGCTTTAAGTCTTTAACTTTAGCGTAGTTAGTTACAAAACAATAGATATAACTCAAGTAGTGTATTTGAAACTTTGCAAGAGTCAAACAAATTAGAAAAATAACTGAAGTTTTCTGAAAATGCAGATAAATGTAATACTCAAGATAAAAGATCACAGTTAAGTGATTGTAACTAATTGGAAATGTTTTGAAATATGATTTAAAATACTACTACAATAATTGGCTTTTAAATGATTTGAGTTGAAAATTAGACAAGGGATAGTTCTCAGACTTCCCCTACCCTATCCTTGCCTCACAATTCATGCCAGATGATATTTGCATGAGTAACATGCTCCCAAGGGCGAACTTACATTATGCAAATTCTTACAATGGTAGTTAAAGAAGTTTATTGAAATACAAGTAACAAGGTTGTCAATATCAATTCTAATTTTATATATAAAACCATACTTATATTACTATATTAACAACACATTACTTTTTTTAGTATCAAAGTACTTAAGCCATATGTCGCTGATAAGCCAAGGCTAACTATATGTCTCACACATTTTAGTTTGGATTTTTTTGCCATTCAGCTGAATTTGGAAAGATGACCCGGGAGTTTTGTTTTGGATTTATTTTCCTCTGATTTAAATGCTTTTTAGTATCATCATTACTTTCTCTATTTTTGGAAGCTTCTTAATTTTTGTTCCTCAATATATTTGGAAATGGAGAACAAAATTATCTTACCTTGTAAAATTATCATCTTTCCAATAATATGAAATGAGAAGATATTTTTAATATAACTTGATCTAATGCTTTATAAAATAAGGCTAAGAGTGAAGATTTTTAAATATATACATTAATTAGGAATATTAATGGCAGTTTTTATTTAAAGTAACACTTTTCTATATAAGTGACGTTTCCTTTTATAAAGAAGATTCAATGAGAAAGAGGTTAAGAAGAACCATAATATTCATAAAAGGAGCTTGTGCTTTGTTTTATTCAAGGGGATAAACTGTTTATATTTTTGAAACTATAAACTCATGAAGCCCTTTTCACATAATAAAGAATATGAAGATTTTGTGGGGTCTTAACCCAGATATTTACATTTAAAAGTTATGGAGTCATATCACTTTCTGAAAATATTTTATGTAAATAATTTATATAAAAATTTCTATAAATCTATTTGTCAATTTTAAAAAGTAGAGAAGAATTTTAAAGGAATGTTGTGGTTAAGTTTTAGAGGGATAAATATTTCTTTTTAAAAATGGTGTTAGCCTACATCTAATTTATGCTTTTTTAATATTTAATACCACATGTTAATTTCCTTAAAATCAATTACAATGATATGGAAAATCATACTTCATCAAAATTACTAGAGGTAGACTATTTAAATAAAAAAGTTTTAAAATGTGTGTTGAAAATCTGCAATGTGTTAAGCTCAAGGCACCCACTTGTTTTTTTGTTTTGTTTGTTTAAAATATTACAGATGTCCCTTTTTCTTCCCATTGACCCATTCCACACCATCCCACCCCCCTCCCCAGTCCTTCTCCACACCATTGCCCATGTCCTTGGGTTGTGCATATATGCATATAAATTCTTTGGTTACTCTCTCCCCCTCCACCCACCTGCCCTCCTTCATCCCTCTGACATTTGTCAGCCTGAGCCATGCTTCCATGTCATTGAATCTATTCTGTTCATCAGTTTATTAAGTTCTTTAGATTCCACATATAAGTGAGATCGTGTCATGTTTGTCTTTCTCAAGGCACCCACTTTTTACATTCTTTTTTTAACCTCACAACAATTCTTGAGGGTAAATACCATTACCAAGAATTTGAAAAATAAAAATACTGAAGTTCAAAAGTTTTGTGGTAAATGCCCAAGATAACAAAGCTGGTAAGTATCCAGAGTTGAGTTTTCAACAAAAGTCAGTCTAATAACAGTACCTATGGTTTTCCCATTGTTTCATAGTGCATAGGGTTAATCTTTTAAAACTGCAGATTTTATCTCCTTGCTTGGATTCATAGCATGATCTTCAAACCTCTTTGTGACCTAGCATCATCCCACTCTCCAGTTTTATCAACTGGTTTACTTAAGCCCTTATCCCACTCTTTCCTCAAATAAATTGTGGGTTAAGAGGGACAGGTACCAAAAGTGAGGACAAAGAGGCAGCTAACTATGAGGGTAAATGTTTGATCAAGCGATGTTCCTTAACTACTTCTATGGCAAGTTGTGGGGAGGAGGGTGTAGAGAGGAGGGTAACAGAGCTTGTTCACTTGGTACTTTGTTCAAAGTCCAAAATGTACTCCTTCCATGAATCACTTTTACTTTCCTCTTTTGGAAAACTGTTAAAATATACTGATTTCATAAATACAAGACACTTTATCAACAGTGCCTGAAAATCATTAATAAATCATATTTACAGTCCCTTAGGTAAAGTATCCTTGTGCAATGCACAACCTGCATGATGGAAAATGGTTCTAGATATAGGTAAGTATTAAGACAGTATTTATGACGACTAAATAGAATGGAATGAAAGAATAAACAAACATTAGCTTGATTAGCTGATTGGATGTTGTTGCCATAAATTAAGCTAAAGAATCTAGGAAGAGAAAAGAAGATGGGGGTAGGAAGAGATCTTAGTAAATTCAGATTGGGGTTCATAAAACTTAAAACTCCTAGGGAATATCTTGATGACATGTTTGCTAGACATTGGATATGTACATCTGAAACTCAGGGGAAAGGTCAGTGTAAAACAAGTTATAATAATTACTGAGGTATCATAAAATGAGAATAGCAGGAGGAGAAAGCAACATTAGAGAACCATGAAGAAGAGATTCCCACAGACATAAAGAATAGTCAAAAGCAGAATGAGAATCAGGGACAAAAACTGCCAAAGAAAGCAAGGGACAAGAGACTCACTAGGTGTCAATGCTTCAGGAACAGTCCAGTAATAAAAGACCAATGGAAAGGAACTTTCATACTCAAATTTAACTCCCTACCATCTGACACAGATTCTCAATGTTTGCTCAAGGAATGTATGAAGAAACTCTGTTTTATTTCAATTTGTCTTTGAAAAGAGGGTAACAATGTGATAGAATAAGGAAAAACATTATTTTCTAAACTGCCACTATGTTCCAGATTCTGTGCCAGAAGGCTTCGTATGCTGTCTCGGTAAAGAAGAGATAATATCCATATTGTACTGACAGCAAACAAAAAAATCAGAGGACTTAAATGCAACTTAACCACTTAGTCAATGACTGAGCAGGATTTAAACCCAATACCTATTTCTGAAGCAAAGGTCCCAGGTTTTCTCCCAACTCTGTCAATTACTACCTTTGACAAATGGAAATTTCTTCATTTATAAGAAATTTAAAAGGACTTGGAATAGATAATCTCCAACATTGTTTCATAACCAAAGCTGCATTTTCCTTTGTATTGATCATAGCTAACATCCTTGATGTGTACTTTCACTTTGGCAGACTTCAAATTCTCCAAGTGAATATGGACTTAGTTTTCTTCTGGAACTATTACAGAGTTCTGAAAACAAGAGAATCTCAATATTTATTTTATATAAGTGAACAAGTAGTTTTAAAGGCAATTTTAAATATTTACTAAAAAGTTTAATTTGCTCAAGAACTATTGAAAGAGAAGGCAGTTAACATCAGTCTCTTAGACTTTCAAAGAAGGCATAGGCTTTTAACACATTACAAAAAAGTTATCAGACATCTAACATGCCTACTATGTGTGATGAAGTAGAATACCAAGTAAAAACGTCAAAGGAATTTATTAAGGATTACTTTTGCAGTGTGCCACTGGTTTGAATCAATGATGTGCAGTCAATCTGAAGAGATTTGTAGGGTGGTATCTGAAGAAAGAAGTTCAATTGAGATACTGTCAATGTTACTCTTAGGAAAAAATGGAAAAAGGAAATATATCACAAAGGCTAACTGCCAGAAACAAACAAAAATGATCAGACCTGTATGTCAATATGAAAATAGAGTATTAAAAATTTACCGATGATAATTGTATGGGATGAGGCAAAGTAGGTTTACAGCTGTTCATATGAAAAATACTATAATAATTAATAAATAATAATACAAGAATAAACTTTGTTTTGTGTACTTACACCTGTAAAGCTACTTTTCCCTGACCCTGTATATATGGAAAAAATACCAAGTATCAATACCAACAAATATCCTATCAACTATGATTTGTAATAATTAAACTCTTATAGGGCATGATATTTGCTTGAGAACATTATCTGTATAAAGGATCACTGAAAAAATAATTTAATTTAAGTTATCAAGAAGAACCAGAGATGAGTGAAATTACTGAAGTTACGAGGTTAGAGAGTAAAATAAAATAAATAATTAAAGTAACTAAAATAAAGTAAAATTAAAATATATTTTTAAAAGTTTTAAAGAATTCAGATTTTAGTTTATAGGAGGAAAATATGGAGAGCATAATGTTAACAATTACACTTAAATGTATTATTCCACATTAAAAAACTCAGGTGTAATGTAGCAATAACAAGCACTATAAATCAATGGCAAATATACAGCCAAAACTAGGACTCAGAATTGTAATATGTATCATAGAAATGTACACTTGAAATCTATGTGATCCTATTAACCAATGTCACCCCAATATATTTAATTTTTTTAAAAAAAGAATCGAACAAAGCATAAGCAAAACATTTCCTAGAGAAAAGATTTAGGATTAGTGCAATAATGATTCTCTTCTAATCATTAGACTTATGCAATAAACAGCTTAGTTAATGTTGCCAATTACATTTTCTACAGATATTTGATGTTCCCTCTGACCTCTTGATTGGCTCCAGATACACCTCTCATGCTACCATTTTGCTCCTGACTAGCTCCTAATCTCTTTCAGTCTTAGCTTAAATGTCATTTTCTCAGTCTAATATAGATGCCCTCTGCATTCCTTTTTTCATAACACCTTATTCTTTTTCTCTAGAGTACTTATTGCAACTAATAAGTATGTACTGTTGCTATTTATGTATTAGGTAGATACCCTACACCATATATCATGCTATGTACCTGATGTACCTCTTTCCTTAACTGAGTTATAAGCTCAAAGAGTACAACCACATATCTATTTTGTTAAATCTTATATATTAAAGTTGAATAAAATGAATGAATGAATAAGTGAAGAAAGGATAAAAGAAAGAAACTTCTTTTCTTGGTGATAAGGACAAGAGCAATGTACAAACATTCAATGAGTGTGTATTGCAGGAAGAACTGGGCATTTTATATCTGTTTAATATCTCCATTCCCTTGGAATAGATGGCACTGTACTCACATCATCAAACAATAATTTAAAGATAAGAGAGGTTCAGTCACTAGGCCAAGGTAAATAGCTGATAATAGTGAAGGTAAAATCAAACCCAAATCTGTTCACTTTAAAGCCAATATGTTTGTATTCTATATCATCAAGTTTCTAGGATTAAAGTTTCATAAATTACCATGTGCTAGGAAGTTATTTCAAATATCTGTTATTTCCTTAAACTGCTTCCAAATTCTGCTAGAAAAATAGGTAATTTGTGGTTAGCAATATTTTTCATTTTTATTTAATCTCAAATTTTAGTTATATGTACAAAATAAATACATTAGTTGATGGTTATTAAACAAACCTTGAGACTTTATGTCAGATAGTATTTTAAGACATTTTTTAAATGCAACATTGTGTTCCAAGAGTAAACTTTTCTCATTTAAAAATGACTTTGTTTATATTAAAATGATACCTATATCTTTAAAAAAAAATGAATGTTTGTATTTTAAATGAAATAAGACATTAATGACAAAAGGTTCAAAAAAGCATACATATACTTTTTAATTACTTAATATGATTCCTGAATTACATGTTTTCTGTTAAACTATGCATCCTCCATGTACTATGAGGGATTTCATTGTGTTCAATAGGAACAATAGTTTTTTTTAATCATAAAAAATTCTCTCAGTTTTTTATTCCAAGTAAAGCACTTCCCAAACACATTATTTAACTGATATGCATTACAGAAAATATCTTGTTTTGGAAGCACTTCACATAAAGCTAACTCCACAGGAGACAGGGTTACTGACTAACACATTATAACAATATGACCTCTTGACCAAAACTTTTCTGAATGTGCAACACAAAAGTTCCCTGTCACTTATCATTTTCAGAAATTAATGAAAAATTTCTAAAGAATTTTTCAATTTCAAGTGCTGCTTGAGCTTAAATGATAAATTATATACTCACATTTAAACAAATTTTAACCCTCTCCCTCAAGCTATGTATTTTAATTTTGACCTGTTCTTACTTGCTTTAAAATCCAGAAAACTCTATGTGGCAGACATGCTTAAGTTCATCACTTTCATATCCTATCTCCAATTGCAATTTTTTATGTGTCTAAAGAACAAATCCTCTACTTCAGGCATCTCAATAGTTTCCCTGAGTAAGCCAAGTATATTTTAATGTTTTAAAGATAACTGTACACTCAGAGAAGACATATATTATGGCTAAGGGTATCAAAAACCTGCAGTAGTCATACAACCTAATAGAATTGAGTTTCAAAGCTAATATTTGCTTACAAAGCTTATTGATATTTGCAAATGAATAATTTAATGCAAATGTGAACATTTGCAATTACCTAAAAATCTAACATTTCTGGAATCAGGCAGACTAGTCTCACATTTAATTTCATGTTAATTTTTAATTCAATACATAAACATATACCTGGGTGTTTGGTATACTTGTGCTTATAAAATTAATTATATTTTTAATGAATGAATGGCTTCCTTAATAAAATAATAATGATATTAATGTGAATTTATTTGTAAGGTAAAGATATTTTTCTAGCATGAAAAATTAAATAAATTTGCTCACCTAGATTTACTTATATCAGTCAATGTGATACATGTAGATGTATATAGCAATTTGAAAGATATGTAACAATATTGAATACAGATAGAGGTATATGGGTTGAGATTATAACCAATTAAACTTGGGGAATTGAAGTGAATTACTTATATCACTGGCCAGCACGAACATTTTAAAACTCTGTATTGTAAGTCAGAAGACTGGTGAGTACTCAAATTCTATTTCTTAAAAAGAAGTGTTTTTAGATTCCATATATAGGTAAAACCATATGGTATTTGCCTTTCTCTGACTTTTTAGCATAATACCCTCTAAATCCATCTATATTGTCACAAATGACAATATTTCATTCTTTCTTTTTTATTGTTGTGTAATATTGCATTGTATATATATACCACATCTTCTTTATCCATTCATCTAGGTTGCTTCCATATCTTGGTTATTTTTAATAATGCTGTACTGAACATAAGGATGCATATGTCTTTTCTAATTGTGTTCTCATTTTTTATGGATAAATACCCAGAAGTGGAATTGCTGGGTCGTATGGTATATATGTGGAATCTAAAAGCAAAACAAAACAAACAAAACAAAACAGACTAATTAACATAGACAAAGGGATTGGTACCAGAAGGGAAAGGTTGGGGAAACAGAAGAAAAGGGGAAGAAGAATTTAGTCACTACTAACAGGATAAGTTTACAGGGTGACAGGTGATTGCTAGAATTAGTGGGATGATCAAACTGTAAGGTTTAAAATTTTGAATAACTAGCCCAGCCGGGTGTGGCTCAGCGGTTGAGCATAGACCTAGGATCCAGGCGATCAGGGTTCAATTCCCGGTCAGGGCACATGCCCAGGTTGTGGGCTTGATCAATGACTCTCTCATCATTGATGTTTCTCTCTCTCTCTCCCTCTCCTTTCCTCTCTCTGAAATCAATAAAGATATATTTTTTAAAAATAATAAAATATAATAAACTATTGAATAACTATAATGTACACATACCTGAAATTAATATAACCACTATAAGATGGAATCAACTATATTTAAATAACATTAAAAAAAAAAAAAAGAGGTGGTGATAAATGAAAGCTGAAGGAAAATCTTTTTTCACAGTCCATGGCTCCCATTCACAGAATTACCCATCCATACAGCTTATAGCACTTGCACCAAAATGCATCCATTTTGCAGGAAAAAAAAAAAAAAAAAAATTTCTTACTAGGAACTATGTTTTAGGGGAAGAAAGAGAGAAGGAGGTTCAAGTGTGCTTTACATTATTTCTTAGTTACATTTAAATATAACGATGAAGTAAAAGTTTATATTTATGGAAATAAAGCATTATTTGGATTTTTGAAATTTAAAATAAATCAATGCAATGTTTTACATATTTTAGTTTATTATTAATCAGTACTTAGGCAAGTATAAGTCATAGTTATCCTTGATATTTATAGATCCTTTATCTATTTAAGGAAACTTTCATTTGTATAAATTCAATGAATAAATTTTAAAATAATGTAAATATGATGATAGCTAACATGAATATAGAGTTTTTAACATGTGTAAGACACTTTTTACATCCTTTATGTACAATAACTTTGGTTCTCACACCAATCCTATCAGGGTGATACTATTATTATTTCCATTTTAGAGATGAGTAAAACAGACCTGAAAGCAAAATACTTTTATTAAAATACTTGCTAAGACTGCTAAACTTGCAGTTTGTATATTAAATTTGACTGCAGTTTTATAAATTTAAAATATCTATCAAAAATGTTTAATTCTAGTTATTTCTCTTTTACTTGCAAAAATGTAACCCATTCTGCTTCTAAAATAAGTTTAACAGTCCAGTTGATGTGCTATAAAATATAACTGACCTCAAAAAATGAAATTGCAACTAAAAAGAAAAGGCAGGAATTTACAGGTCGGTGGTAATCAAATGCCAAGTTTATCCTCACAAATGAGTATGTCACTTTGTTTATAGCTGTTTGTTAGATGACCATTTGTTATCCAGAGAGTAGTGTGGCTAAATTATTATATATTTCTCTGAAGCTGTACTATACTACCAAACATTAATGTGAAAAGGCTAGCAGCACTAGAATGGGTCTAGCAGGAAAGGACAATAGTGAAGCAAAAAAAGGCATTAACTTCAACTTTCATTTTCCCCTGTTTGAATTATATTTTTTTATGTTATTTAAATGTGATTTTATTATATTTGGCATATTATAGTGACACCTGAAGTGCAGCAATTGTATGAGTCCACCTGCACCTCAAGTACAATACAAACTAAAGCTTATAACTCATCTTTGAACATTTGCTCATGAAAGATGATAGAAAGTCTAAGCTTCAAAACCCATCTTTATTTACCAGATTTGCAAGAAATCCACTTGGCTTTTTATTAATGGTTATTTTTAAAAAACAGGTGTTTTTTTTCTTACACTCTTAACAACTCCATTTACCAGAGAATGCTTTTCTCAGCTACTTGTACTATGCCACAACATTTACAACTAAAATACAAATCATAAAATTACCAATAATGGGTTCTAAAAGAATTTCCTCCCTCCAATTTACAACATACATATATAAACATTGCAATTAGTTTGTCTATTTAAAATTTATTTAGTACTCAATCTATGAACAACAGTGAACAAATTAAATATATGTTTATAGAACATATCATGAAGATTAACCTACCTTAAACATTTTTTTATTCAACTGCTGGAAATCACTGAATACGTTTCATTCTAGTTCTCAGATACATTCAATCACATGCATTCAATAAAATTGATTGTGCGTCTACCATGTTGGACAAACCCTGAAATAGAATTCAGAGAAATGGTCCTCACCAGAATAAATGGATGTGGAATAAATAATCACATGTCCTGCATATTATAAAAGGGGAAATATACTCAAGTTGAGTCTGCATTTCTGTGTGGGTGGGGAAAAGGTGCATACAGCTTCTCTGAAATTACTTTAAATCTCATATTTGAAAGATGAATAAGAATTCTACTGATCAAGGGTGAAGGGTCAGGTGCTGGAATTTGGAGGAAAATATTAGTGTGGTGTGCATGTGATCCAGTCATAGAACAGCTTGTTAGATGATCTGAGGCAGGCAGCAGAGAACTTGATTAACTGCAATTGCAGAAAGAGGTTCACTGTAGCTAGAACAGTGAGAGCACAGGGCAAGATAAAGGATAAATGAGGCTGCATAAACAGGTAGTCCCAAGAGGCTCAGTGATGGGAAGCTTAATAAGTTTTGTCATGCACTATGGACTTTATTCCAAGAATCAAAGGGAAGCACTCAGGAGAAAAGGTAAATGACATTGTCAAATCTGGATTTCAAAATATCATTTGGTTATACAGGGAAAAGAAAATGGGAAAGCACATTGATGCCATTAGATAAGAGGAGGTAGAATAGATGATGGCAAATGGGACAGTGAAAAGCAGACAAAAATAAAATTGTATATATGTATATGTATATATATATATATATATATATATATATATATATGAAGTAGAATTGAAAATGATTGGCAGTATATTGGATTTGGAGAATAAAGAAGAGAAAGGGGACAAGATCCCTATATCTCTCCCTTTATTAGTCGATGAAGTAGATTAAAATGCCATTTAAGAAGAGAGCAAAGAATGGAAGAGAATCATTTGGGTGAAAGAATAATGAGTCCATTTGGGTCTAATTGTGTTTGACAGACTACAAGATATCTAGAGATGAACCCAAAACATTACAGGGAATATAAGATTATTAAATTAGAACACTATTGTTAAATCAATTTTTATTTTACTTTAGATCTATTTACTGGCATCTTTGAATGGGAAGTAGTTTTTAAAGAAAATCATCTTTTTTTTTTTAATTCTCACCTGAGAATGGATATGTTTTTACTGATTTTTAGTGAGGAAGGAAGAGAGAGAAGGAAACAAACGTTGATGTGAGAGAGAGACATCCTTTATTGCCTCCCCTATATGCCTCAACTAGGTATCAAACAGTAACCTAGGTGTGTGCGCTGCCAGAAAATCAAACCCGAAAGCTTTTGGTGTACAGGACAAAGCTCCAACCAACAGAGCCACTTGGCCAGGGCTAAAGAAAACTACCTTAATTTTGTTTATTTAAGGAACATATAAAGAATGACTATATAGAAAATAGTTGTGTGTTTTGTTTTTTCAATTACAGTCTCAGTTTTATTGTTTACGACTCATTTTACTACATTTAATATTAATAGACTATGGGCTCCAAGAGGGGAGATACTTTTGCTGTTTTATTTGCTCTCTGTGCATAAACTCCTAAACAGTGTCATAAACACTATGCAATGAGTGTTTGTTGAATGAGTGATGAAGATATACAGAGTATTTAATTATAAAAAGTAACTCAGAGGCAAATGTGAATCTTACCAAATAACTTGATGATATAACAATATTTCTAATCCTGTTTTGCAGGGACTTTAGAATTGCACTTAAATTATCGATGTCCATAATACCCTGACGTTTGAAGAAACCTGGGATTAAAAATGTTTAAAATGCAAATCTGCACATTTTTAAATGATGCTCAAAGTGTCTTAGAATATTAACATTATTTAATTATTCTTAATTTTAAAAAGTCAAAAATCTAGTTAAATTTATTATATTACATATTGATACCTAATTGAGAAAATATTATAACCCAGTATGAAATGTGAATTTCTAATTACAATGCCAGATTGGCTATTGGATTTTCACACATGTAATTCTCTTCAACTAAGTGGGACTAGTGCTGAGAAAAGTAGAACAAAATAAGCTAATATCTCGATGGGAGTTTTATGCACTTAAGTAGGGTATGTTTTCTGAAGGCAATTTCTTAAACTTTTTTGAGAATTACTAATACACAGATATATATATAAAGACTAAGAACAACATGACTATGGTCACAAAACCATTATGAGTTCTATATAATCTTATATAATAATGTAAGGCTTAAATGAGAAACTCTGAATACTGTTTTACTAACAAAATTTTCAACAAAATTCCCATGATTAAATGGGCTTTATTATTTTGATACTTTATTTCAATCTACATAATATGCGTTTTTCTGTCATTTCAGAACAACATTTAGTTGAAAACTAGATGATAAGCAGCAGAACATAATGTTTGCTTTGGAACAGCTCAGCTCCTTGGTCTATTGGTCTAAATTCTTTAATTTTAAATAAAATCAAAATTTGAAATTCAATTGGAAGCACGTCACACTCAAAAAAAACAAAACAAAAACAACACTCATAAAAGAAAATGAGTTGTGAAGTTGGAATTGATCCTAAGTTACATACTATTGAAGGCTTGTTTAGAAAAGGGTCACCAAACATTTTTAAGGCTTGATGCTTTCAGCAAATCTCTTGTTATTTACAGAGAATTAAAAAGCACAAATTTATTTTCTTAAAAAGTTTCTTCAATTCTTCAAATAGTTATAAGAAATGCCAAAGACTTGCCTGAGTTAACAAGTACACAGGTAATCTATAGTACAGCAGTGTCAGCTAATAATATTTGGTCCCCAAATATGCTGTTGGTGGGATCTGAGTAACTGTACAAATGTATGAAGTACAAATTTTAGCAATTCTTACAGTTTTGAGTGAGCTAAAAGAGCTGTCTTATTAATTGAAATAACTGGAGAGACAAAAAAGTGACTGACTCAAAAAAAAATGGAAATTTGTATTCTATGTGTTAATTGAGCTTCCAGAAGAATAACACTATTTTATTTTTTTAATTGTGTGCAATTTTCTCTAAAATAAAGAATACATAGTAATTGTAGCAATTCAAAATGTAGAAGAAGGAAAAAATTACCTCTAGCCTGGTTACTTAGAGATAACCATTATTAACATGGTTTTCCCATTCTTTGTTCTGTAAAAAATTTTAAACATTAGCTGTAATCATGTAAACATGTTAGCAATATGAACTACATTATTTTAAATGTCTATTTTTCTGATCATAAAAGTAATGTAGAGAATTTGAAATATACAGATAAAGCTGTCAATCTTAAAAATAAATATTATACATTTGCTAGCTATAAATATATTTTGAGTACTTGCTCTTAGTCCAGAAATTGTACATGTGATTAATTTTAGTATAATTTAATGCACCTTGGACAAGTGAGTACTTTAAAGATTGCATTAAAATACAGTAATTCTTTTAGAAAATAATTAATATACCAGTGAACAAAGCTGTACCAGAGACAAAGTGACTGAGAAGCCAGCCTTGAGGAGGATACATGATTAAGGTAGCTGGAGGATTTTCACAAAACACTGTGCGCTATTATAACCAAGTGCTGTAAAGGTGTGGTGATTTCAAGAACGGAGAAGTTGAACTTGACACAGAACTATTGGATACCAGTTCATGTTTTGCCAACTCTTAATCCATAAACTAATGAAATGCTCTATGTTTTTCAAACCTTTCCTGTCTCTTAGTTTGATTTCAAAGAGAGATTTTGAACTGAGAGTCAAAGTCAGGCATGCAGAAGTTCTCATGTGTATTTAACAATCATTAGTCAGCAATCTACTATAAACAGGGTGACCACTGACCACTTGCATTTATAGTGACACTGGGTCCTTTTAAGAATACAAAGGTAAATTATATATGCTTTAGTGCTGGCCTCAAATATCTTACATTCTAGCTGAAGGTATAAAACATGAGTAAAAAATGCATAATACAAGACATAAACATCAATTTTATTCTTTATTATTATAGATCTATGAGAATTGCCTATAAATATTGAGACAATGCATATTTGGTCTACTGAATATTTACATATAGAATACATGACCTATATGAAATCATTTTGAAAAGTTTAAAAACACTGTACAGCATGTGTACTAGACTGGTCACATATCACACATTTCAGTGTCTAACCTATAAGAGCCACAATGGTATAAACCAAGGAATGAACCTAAAGGACTACCATCAAGGCAGTTCTTTGCTCTTCTCATATTCTTACTTGTCTTTTTAAAAGTATTAATTTCACTGAAACAATTATATATTCACATCTTAAATTTCAACTTTTTCATATTAAAAGATGAAATCAAATATCTCCTCTTCAGATCACATGAGTATCTCTTGCTTTGGCCTTTTAAAGGAAAGCTGTATTTGTTGCTTTAATACTCTGTCAATGATGGGTAGCAATTGATTACGCTACTATTTGTTTGATGGTTAAGTATATATTTTATATTGGGCATCTGAGAAGAGAATTATGGGCAATTTCAAACTTTATTTTTAGGTATAATTCCCATTTTATTTTTGAAAGCAAATGTTATGCATTTTTTAAAACTCCTACCCCTGACCCAAAATTTATTTTCCATTAAAGATGTTTCTTTAAGACATTTATATTTGTGTACATAGTTTTAAAATTCAAATTAGTCTTCAGTAACTTTCTCTTTGAAGTGAGTTAAATCATATAAGTGGGCGCTTGGGAAATCTACACGGTGATGTTATCTTGACCAACAAAACATCTATATATTCATTTTTTATTCCTCTCTGTTTGAAAACTAACTGTAGTAATGAATTATTTTTAATTCATAAAATAAATAATTTCATTTGAACTTATCCAAAGGATAATATGACTTTGAAAAGGCATATCAGATTTTTTCTGTGTCAAACACATACTTGAAACTCATGACACCTCCTAATATATGCCTTATTACTAAAACACAGTACTAGCACCTGATGAAAGAAGCATATCGGTACTTTTCAAGAAGCCCTTCTTTTGCTTTACAGGAGACATACAAAACAGAAGTGTCAACAAAACACTCTAACTTGTGTTTATTTCAGTCAGAGGCTTAGTTAAGGGTTGTACAAAGAATTTCTGGTAGAGTCATATATAACTAGAAAGCAAAATAATTGGTTCTAGGCCCAAATGAAGCTACAGTGCCTCTAACTTCATTCCAGAGCCTTATGGACAAGTGATGTCCAATAGAAATAGAATGTGAACCACATATGTAACTCTAAATGCTATAGTAGCCACATTAAAAAAGGTAGGAAAAAAAGGTAAAATTGATTTTAATGATATATTTTATTTAACCCTATATATTCCAAAGTACTATTATTTTATTGTCACCAATATAAAAATTATCTGTATTGTCTTCTAAATCCAGAGTGTATTTTATACTTACAGCACTGTTAGTTCAGAATAGCCACTTTCAGGTGTTCACTAACCACATGTGGTTGGTTAGTGACTACTTAATTGGAAATCTAGAGAATCTCTACAGAATAGCAAAAGCTCAACCACAGCAGTCTTGGGCACATGGTCTATAAGTCTACAGAGACATGCACATGAGATGTTAAAGGTCGGTCCTCCTTTTCTTTCAGGAAGTTTGACACAGCTATGTACACATTTGACAATGTAAAGACATTACAAGGAAAAGACGTTTTATTACCTGGTAATATTTCTAGTAGCTAATTTTTATTGAGCCTTTACCTTATATGTAACACTCTACCACTCTATTAAGTCACTGAATCCTTACAATAGTCCTGTGAAATAGAGTATGTTGTTAGCCCCACATTATAGAAGATGCCTAGTTGGAAGACCTCATGGAAGAGTGGAATTAATTGTTGCAGATGTGGTTTCTAACAAAGGAGAAGAAGTAATGCTCCCATAATAATAGTATACTATTTTTAAAACATAATGATCATGTAAATTGCCTCTTCCATATACAGTTGATTGATTTTAGGGACCACTTCCTGCCCAAAAAGTACAAATATTCTTTAAAGCTACTAAGGTTTATTTTAATGCCATATTCTGCATGTCATAATAACACAAGATTTAGGAAATTTGGATGAAAATGGAGAGACTCAAATCACACACAACACTTTTTATTTTTTATAAACCACCCAGTCCATGGTATTTCCCTTTTTTTTATTGTTGAGAGAAAATGAAGGACATCTGTAATACTCTCAACACAACACACTTTTAATAAAAATATAGTATATGTCAATAAATACAGAAAAATATTCACAATAAAATACCTCCTGTCTATAAACAAATAAGAAATCAATGTTGAATCAAAAAGGCCAATAATTTGAAGATGGATTGCATAGTATTGTAATGTGAGTAAAGAATAAGGATGCTTTCATGAAGCCAGCTTTCCCCCAATTATCAATCTAAACATAAGAACCACTTGTACAAACTATCCTACTAATGTATCAATTCCTGAAACAAGGGTATAAGAAATAATATGATAAGCTAAAGCTAATCAAAATAATGCACCTATATTTTCTAATTATTGGCTATTTGGATATATGCTTATTATATGACTACAGAAATATCCTCACCCCTCTGATTTTTATCCGTTTAACTTATACTTATTATTCAAATCCTCAAGCATTCCTTGACCATTCACCACCATCACTGTCTTTATTTTATGCTCTCCAATTACCATTCATATTGCCTTTGACCTACTTGTCATAGTTACAGTTTTACACTTAAGTATATAATTATTTGATTGGTGTCTATGTCTACCATTAGATAAGTTTCATAAATGCAAGAACCATATCAGTTTTTGCTCAACATTTTATCTGCTAAAATAGGGCCTAATACATAGTAGGTACTCAATAAATAATTGTTGAATAAGTTAATAAAATGTGCTCAGGATTTTATAAAAATAAATTCTATTAACTCTGAAAATAATCCTATTACTTTTACTTTTCATTCATTAAAAAAAAGAATCAAATTAAGTGAGTAAAGAACTCATAGCTAATAATAATGAGAATTGAACTCTAGTACTTTGATTCTCTTAATCACTTTTCAAAACACCAACCTTGTTTTTTTCCCCCTTGTTTTTTTATTATTGTTGACAATATTACAGATGAGCCTCATTCCCCATCCCCTTTGCTGCACTCCATGCATCCCCTGCCCTACCCAAGGCCTTCACCATACAATTGCCTGTGTCCATGGGCTATGCATAAATGCATATAAATTCTTTGGTTAATCCCTTCACATCCCCCCACCTCCATTGCCTCTGAGATTCATCAGTCTGTTCCATGAATCCATGCCTCTGGACATATTTTGCTCATCAGTTTATTTTGTGCATTAGATGTAAGTGAGATCATGTGATACTTGTCTTTCTTTGAGTGGCTTATTTTGCTTAGCATAATAATCTCCAGGAACATCCACGCTGTCAAAAAGGGTAAGAGATCCTTCTTTTTTATAGCTGCATAGTATTCCATTGTGTAAATATGCCATGCCTTTTTTAACCATTCATCTACTGATAGGCACTTGGGCTGTTTCCAGATCTTATCTATTGTAAATAGTGCTGCTATGAACATAGGGGTGCGTGTATTCTTTTTGATTGATGATTTAGGATTCTTAGCACATATTCCTAGAACTGGGATCACTGGCTCAAAAGGAAGTTCTATATTTAATTTTTTGAGGAAACTCCATACTATTTTCCATAGAAGCTGTACCAGTCTGCATTCCCACCAGCAGTGTACTGGGGTAATCTTTTCTCCACATCCTTGTCAATAGTTGCTTGTTTATTTATTGATGGTAGCCATTCTGGAAGGTGGGAGGTGATACCTTATGTAGTTTTATTTTATTTTTTAAAATTTCCCTTCATTGTTGAAAGTATTACAGATGTCCCCTTTTTTTCCCATTGACCCCTTCTACCCTGCACCCACTCCCCACCCCAGGCCTTCACCATAATATTGTCTGTGTCCACAGGTTATGCATTTATGCATATAAACTCTTTGGTCAAATCTCTGCCTCACCACCCACCCACCGCCACCTTCCATCTGAGATTTGTCAGTCTGTTCCATGCTTCTATGTCACTGGATCTATTTTGCTCATCAGTTTATTTTGTGCTTTAGATTCCACATATAAGTGAAATCATGTGATATTTTTCTCACATAGTGTAATTTTCACCCATACATCTCCTAGGGCAAGAGAAACAAAGGAAAAAATAAACATATGGGACTACATCAAACTAAAAAGCTTCTGCCCAGCAAAAGAAATCAGCCTCAAAATACAAAGGAATCCCACAGTGTGGGACAACATATTTGCCAATGATAATGGGCTAATTTCCAAAATATACAAAAAACTCATACAACTCAACAAGAGGAAGACAAATAACCCAATTTAAAATGAATTAAGGACCTGAATAGACGCTTCTCCAAAGAGGACATACAGATGGTCAAGAGACATATGAAAAAATGTTCAAACTCACTAATCATCAGAGAGATGCAAGTTAAAACCACAATGAGGCATCTCTTCACACCTATCAGAATGGCTACCATCAACAAATCAACAAATGACACATGCTGACAAGAATGTGGAGAAAGTGGAACCCTAATACACTGCTGGTGGGAATGTAGACTGGTGCACCCACCATGGAAAGCAGTATGCAGGTTCCTCAAAACATTGAAAATGGAACTGCCTTTTGATTCAGTTATCCCACTTCTAGGAACATATCCTAAAAAACCCAAAACACTTATCAGGAAGAACTTATGTCACCCTATGTTCATAGCAGCACAATTTACGATAGCTAAGATCTGGAAACAGCCCAAGTGCCCATCAGCAGATGAGTGGATAAAAAAGCTGTGGTACATTTACACCATGGGATACTATGCAGCTATAAAGAAGGATCTCTTACCATTTGGGACACCATGGATGGACTTGGAGAATATCATGCTAAGCAAAATAAACCAGGCAGAGAAAGACAAATATCACATAACTTCATGTAGTTTTAATCTGCATCTCTCTGATGATTAATTACTATGAGCATTTTTCCATATGTCTATTGGCCATCTGTATGAATGGCTTCCTTTTGATGAGTTGTATGAATTCTTCATGTATTTCCAAAATTAACCCATGCTTTTCATTTTTTCCTCTAGTCTGATCACTGTAGCTAGGACTTCCACTACTACGATGAATAAAGGTGGTGAAAGTGGACATCCCTGTCTTGTTCCTGATCTTAAGGGAAATACTTTTAGTTTTTGCCCATTGAGTATGATGTTGGCTGAGGGTCTATCATATATGGTCTTTATTGTGTTGAGGTACGATCCCTTTATTCCTACTTTGCGAGAGTATTTATCACAAATAGCTGCTGGATTTTGTCGAATGCTTTATTTGTCTATTGATATGATCATATCACTTTTGTCCTTCATTTTGTTTATGTGATGTATCACATTTATTGATTTGTGAATATTGTACCAGTGTTGTATCCCCAGAATAAATCCCACTTGGTCATAGTCTATGATCTTTTTAATGTATCACTGATCTGGTTTGCTAATATTTTGTTGAGGCTTTTAGTATCTATATTCACTAGGGATATTGGCCTCTAATATTCTTTCTTTGTAGTGTCTTTATCTGGTTTGGAATTAGGATAATGGGTGCCTTGTAAAAAGAGTTCAGAAGTCTTCCTTTCTATTGAATTTTTGGAAAACTTTTAAGAGGATAGGTTAGTTCTCTGAATGTTTGGTAAAAATCCCCTGTAAAGCCTATTCCAGGACATTTTTTTTGCTGGGAGTTTTTAAATTACTACTTCAATTTTATTAGTTGTTATCTCTCTATTTAGGTTTTCTGATTCTTCCTGATTCACCTTTGGAAGATTGTATGTTTTTAGGAAGTTCTTCACTTCTCCCAGGTTGTCCAATTTGTTGGCATATAGTTGTTCATAGTATGTTCTATGAATACAATCCTTTGTATTTCTGTGGTGTCAGCTGTTACTTTGCCTCTTTCATTTCTGATTTTATTTATTTGGGTCCTCTCTCTTTGTTTTTTGAATAGGGCTAAAGATTCATCAATTTTGTTTATCTTTTCAAAGAACCAGCTATTGGTTTCTTTGACTGATCTTTTATTTCTTTTCTCCTTTCTTTTCTTTTCTTTTCTTTTTTCTTTTCTTTTTTCTTTTCTTTTTTTTAGTCTATATATCATTTATTTCCTCTCTGACCTTGATTGTTTCCATCCTTCTGTTTATTATGGGCTTTTCTTGTTTTTCTCTTTCTAGTCCTTTTAGTTGAAGGGTTAGATCATTTGTTTGAGATTTTTCTTGTTTCTTGAGGTAAGCCTGTACTCCTATGAACTTCCCTTTCAGCACTGCTTTTGCTGTGTCCCACACACTTTGGGTTGTTGTGTGTTCATTTTCATTTTTTCCAGGAAGTTTTTTATTTCTTCCTTCATCTCATTAGTAACCTATTCATTGTTTAATAACATGCTATTTAGCCTCCATGTGTTTGAATATTTTTGAGTTTTTTTTTATTACAGTTGAATTCTAGTTTAATGCCCTTGTGATCTTAGAAGATGCTTAATATGATTTCAATGTTCTTGAATGTGTAGGCTTGCCCTGTGCCCTAACGTGTGGTCTATCTTTCAGAATGTTTCCATGTGCAGTTCAGAAGAATTTATATTCTGCTTTGGGATGAAATGTTCTCTATATATTGATTAAATTAATCTGATCTTGTGTGTTGTTTAAGGTCACTGTTTTCTCGTTGGTTTTTTGTCTGGAAGATCTCTCCAGTGTTGAGACTGGGGTGTTAAAGTCTCCTACTATGACTATTGCTGTCAATCTTTCTTTTAACATCCACCAAGAGTGTGTATATATATATATATATATATATATACTGGGTGCATATATGTTTACAAGGCTTCTTCTTGTTGGGTCAGTCCCTTTAGTATTATGTAGTGACTTTCTTTGTCTCTTGTTCTGGCCTTTGTTCTGAAATCTATTTTGTCAGATATAAGTATTGCTACCCCAACTTTTTGTTTTGTGTCCATTTGCATGGAATTTTTTTTCCAATCCCTTCACTTTTATCCTGTGTGAGTCTTTTGTTCTGAGGTGGGTCTCTTGTAGATAATACATTTACATATATGTCATGTTTTCTTACCCATTTGGCTACTCTATGTCTTTTGATTGGAATATTTAATACATTTATATTTATGGTTATTATTGATAGGTACTTATTTATTGCCCTTTTTTATTCTTTATGTCTATGTTCCTCTCTGTTTCTTCTTCTTCTTACAAGAATCCCTTTAGCATTTCTTACAGTGCTGGCTTGATGGTAATAAACTCTTTTAGCCTTTTTTTTGTCCAGGAAGCTTTTTATTTCACCTTCGATTTTGAATGATAGCCTTGGCTTCATATCCTTGCTTTTTATTAATTTGAGTTCTTCATGCCATTCCCTTCTGGCCTATAGTGTTTCTGTTTTGAAATCAGCTGACAACCTTATGGGAGCTCCCTTGTAGTTAAATGACTGTCTCCCTCTTGCTGCCCTTAAATTTCTCTCTTTGTCTTTAACATTTGCCATTTTTATTGAGAGGTGCCTTGGTGGGGATCTCTTTGGATTCATGTTGATTGGGATTCTCTGTGCTTCCTGAATGTGTGTTACTTTTTCCTTCACCAGGTTAAGGAACTTTTCTGTCATAATTTTTTCAAACAGGTTGCTTACTTTCTTCTCCCTCTGAATTCCTATGATGTGGATATTGTTCCATTTCATGTTGTCCCCAAGTTTGCTTAAATTGTCCTCATGCTTTTTAAAGTATTTTTTTCTTTTGCTCCTCTGATTGAGTGATTTTTTTTCTACCTTGTCTTCTAACTGACTGATTTGATCCTCTGCTTCTACCCTACTGTTAATTCCTTCCAGTGTATTCTTTATTTCAACTATGTCATTCTTCATTTCCCATTGTTTGTTTTTCATGATTTCTATGCCCTTTTTCATACCATTGAGCATTCTAAAAACCATCACTTTATACTTTGTTTCTGATCAATTGCTTGTCTCCATTTTATTTAGCTCTCTGGAGTTTCCTCCTGTTCTTTCTTTTAGGGCCAATTTCTTTGTTTCTTCATGTTTGTTGTTTCTTTCTTTGTATTGAATAAGACCTACATGCCTCCCAGTCTCAGTGAAGTAACCTTCTTGTGGGAACCAGCGATATAATATCCTTGATCTTCTGAGCTGGATGCTCTAGGAATGTCCTTCATATGGGTTATGTGGGCCCTCCTGTTGTATTTGGATCTTGATTGCTTTTGTCCTGTTCATGGGTGGACTCAGTCTTCAGGCTTGCTGACTGTGAGGTTCGACACTAACCACATTGTGCCAACTGTTATACCAATGCTTTGGATCTGCTATGTCTGGAGCTCACTGGGTTTTGCTCTGATGTTGTTGAATCTGGTCCCTTGGTGTGTTCCTCCCAGGCCTCCTGGGAGGTTTGCTGGAGCAAGCCAATGTGAGTCACTGTCTCTGCCTGGTCCTTGGCAACCTGAATGAAGTACTGCAGGGTGGAGCCCCAAGTAATCAAGTGGGGCCTCCTTAACTCAGAGCCTGCATCTGCTTTGGGTCTTGCACCTTGAATGTTCGTGTTCTGAACTGCTCTCCCTTCCCCCATAGAAGTGGGCTTTCCACTGGTATCTGAGTCTTGACCAGGATGGTTTAAGCAGACTTGCATTGGGAATGGTGCCTGTTGCTTATAGGAGGTGGGGAAAGCTTTTCCACTCCTTTCAATGCCTCAGCTCCTCCTGGCTTGCTGGCACCCTCTCACCACTACCTCAAGCAAGAGGGAATTAAACAAATAAAAAAATCAACCCCAGTCAGCACTCAAATCTTTCATTGCAGCCAGCCTCTGATGGTGGGCCCTCTGTCCAGTCTCCAACCACGCCAAATGTCCAAGTTCCTGGTACCCCTAGATCCAGTCACAGGGATGAAGATTTCCAGCCTAGAACTGTTCCTCCTTGCTTCTGGTTGCTGCAGGGTGGGCAGAAACAGCTGTTCCACCATTCCACAGGTTGAGGAATGGGCATTTCCCCTGCACTGAAGATAATCAGTACCAATCCTCTTTCCCAGACCCCACTAACCTGTCCTGGTCCAGCTATCCACCAAGTCTTTCTGAAAATAAATGGTCCCTCAGATTCACTGCTGGTCGTGCAGATAAGACCCCTCTGCTGGCCCCAAGTTTTGCCACGTGGCCCCTCCAGCATACAAAGATCAGGGCAAACTTCCCAGGCTGGATGATGGCACTGCACCTGCGTGTTCCTATTTCTGTGCTGCCCCTGCCACCTCTTGCCTCTCCGCTCCCTGGGCACTCCTGGCTCTGTTGCTGAGCTGCAACTTTCTCAGTCTCTGTCTAGCTCATTATTCCAGCAGCCTCATGTGGTCAGGTAGGCTATAACCCTTCCCCAGCAAATACTGCACTCCTCAGACCCTGGCTTCTGGCAGGTGCCAGCGGCAAAGCTGGGGAGGATCCTTAGCCTTGTTTTTTAATTTGTTTCGATGCTTCACAACCCAAGTATTATTTATCGATTCAATGTCTTAAAATTGTTGTCCTTTCTTTTTCTGCACAGTCTTTGCCTACGTCAGACTATTTTATCTTCTAAAATATAAATATGCCATCATATTTCTAACTAAAAATCTTCAATGGTTGTCCGATACCTAAGAGTAACAGTCAAAACTTCTGGGCATAACAAACGAGGTCCTCCATAACCTAGGCTTTGTCTATGTACCATTGCAACCTCAACTCCAATCAACCTCCCAAATCATCTTTGCCTTAAAATATTGAGTAGTCCCCAGTATTTTGTCCTTTTTAACATTTGCCTGTCTTTATGTACTCTTTTCCTTCTACCCAGAAACCCTTCTTCACTTTCTCTGCCCAGTGATCCAGGACCCAATTAAAAGAAGGATCTTAAGCACTGGGTCCAGGGGAACTTCGCTTTTTGCAGCCACTCCCTCCTCCTCTTTGATGAGATGTACAAGTTGACCCCAGGCCTGATGGAGGCCCTGTGACCTTTCATGGGCTCCTCCTGGGTGTGTCCAGGACCAACTACAGAAAAGCCATCTTCCTCTTCACCAGCAACACTGGTGATGAGCAGACCAAACAGATCATGCTGGAGGCATGGCACAACCACTGGGACTGCAAGGAGATCAGTCTACAGAAACTAAAGCCAGTCATCTCCCAGGCTGTGCTGGACAACCCACACCATGGCTTTTGGTGCTCATGCATCTCATGGATGTTCCGGTCCCCTTTCTACCAGTCCAGTGGCACCATATGGGGCACTGTGCACTCAAGGAGCTGACCCAACTGGGCCTGGAGCCAGGGGATAAGGTTATCCAGGCAGTGCTGGACAGCATCAATTCCTCCATGAGGACTAGAAGCTCTTTTCATACAATGGCTGCAAGACTGTGGTTTCCTCAACTTCCTTCTTCCTCTCTAGGTGGGATCCTCGTCTTCCTCTACCTGGGTACAACATGTAGGATACCCCTGGGGCCTCTGCCATAGGAACACTGTCCTAAGCCTCAGTCTTTTACCCTTGGTCCCACACCCTATATCCCAGTATTATAAAGCCAAGCTGAAATTTTTCAGTCTCCATGAATGGAGGGACTCAAGCTGCCACTTGGGCCTGAATTTTAAAGTTTTTAATTTTGTAAAAGAAGAGAACAAATATAATAAACAGCCATGGGGCCAGAAAAAAAAGAAAAAGAAAATATACTCCTTAAAATCTTCCCTGACAAGCCAGGCTGACTCTGAATCACTCCCTCCTCTCCTCCAAGTCTTCACAGCACTGCTAACTCTGACACAGCATGAATATCTTGTATACTGAATGCTGGGAAAATATTTCCATCAACTTTTTCCCCCCCAACAATTTAGTGAAAGTGACTGCTTCATAGTTGTGAAACCTAGTGAGAGAACAAACACAGATTTTCAAATTTTATCTTTACAATTCAAGTTATAGCAATGAGAACATTACAGGAATGTTTATTCAGTTATAGAGCAGAGTTTTTGCCTATGACCATGACAGTTCTGGACACTGTAGTAAGAAGAAGGAGTGGATAATCCATGGACCATGTGAAATTTCAAGAAGTAGAAGAAAGCTTTTCTTACAAAATATATAGGGTGTCCCCCAAAATATATATACACACTTTGAATAATTATAAAGGTAGTGTTTATTAAAGTACATTTCATTTTCGGAATTGAGCTATCAGCTGTTGAAGTGTATATATATATATTTGGGACACCCTGTATAAATTAATTAAAATAATAACCCTTAATTTTATTATTAATATTACAATTAATTTCTAAAGATTGAGCACATACATAAGAAAGCCACTCCAGAAAATTTAAAAAAATTTTTTTTAATTCTCACCCAGGGATATATTTTTATTGATTTTCAGTAAGAGAGGAAAGAAGAGAGACAGAGAAACATTGATGTCGGGGAGAAACATCAATTGGTTGCTTCCTGTAAATGCCCCAATTGGGGATTGAACCTGCAACTGAGGTATGTCCACTGACCGGAAATCAAACCAACAACCTTTTGGTGTACAGGATGAAGCTCCAACTAATTGAGTCATGTGACCAGAGTTCCAGGAAATTTTTATAAAATCTGTGGGACAGCAAATATGTGGAAGGCATTAAAATTTGGCAGTACCAGTTGAATGTTCTTGGCTTTTTACCAAGAAGTTGTTTTATACATCCTAATTTTTTGCCTTCCTTAACAAAATAGGCTGCCCCACTATAAGAAAAGAAAAATTACATAATAAAACTATATCTGGTCAGGTTTTTACCATAAATTTTCTTTTCTGTTCTCACCTGCATATATCGCTATACAAACAATACAAATTAGGAAAAAATATATTTAGTGGTAGAGCCACAAAGAAGCATGCAGATAAAATTTTATGTAGAATTTTTTTTCCTTATTATCTGTATTAGCACATATTTTAATAAGTGGGAAATAGTTT
>NC_142090.1:30319832-30329832 GCF_054644295.1 Miniopterus natalensis
AAACTGAAATAAATATATTTTCCATCAAATAGAATGTTAGAGTTAAGTTGAAGGGGAAGCAAATTAATTATGTGTTTTTAATGTGTGTAAGAGAGACTTACTATGGCTGTTATTTAAAAATTAATATTTATTCAAATGTAAACATAAAACACTTCAATAAAGACAGAGAAATAGAAGAGTGAAACATAGAATAAGTGCAGATATGTTTAAATGATGGAGTTAGCATGGCTATTGATTTCTTTCCACCTAAGCAGTCTTTATAAAGATTTTACATATCCTTGATCAAATTATCAGGGTTAAAGATACTAAAAATGAAATAAAATCACAGGTTATAATGTTATTTAATACATGTCAAATATAATGTTTTGAAAAATATCACTGTTCTCACTTTCATTTTGAAAATAAAATAAGTGAATTTTTAAATGTTACTCAAAGACACTGCTTTGAATGACTAGGGATAAATAAACTGACAGTAAGACCAGATATTTTTAAACACCATCACCTGAAACACCTTCAAAGCAGTGTAATCTCATAAAACATTCAGAAAGATTATCTGACTTAATGAATGCTCAAAATGCAAGCTCAAATCTACTCTGAAAAGCAATCAAGTTTTTAGAAACTATTTTGACCTTAGTGACACAAACAATTAATTCTGCAAACCTAATATCAAAATAAAATTCTACCTTTAATGCAGAATAATTTTTCAATGCAGTTAATCTAAAACAACATTTGAAACATATATTATACATTCTAGTATTTAGTTTAATTTTAGGAGAGTAAAAAATGAAGAAGAGAGTAATTCATCAAGAGGAGGTTTTTTTATTACTATTTTTTTCAGTGAATAGAAAACAGAAAAGCATACTAACAAAGACATGGTCATGTCCATTATACTATTACAAATATTCCACCTTCATCAATGTTAACCAATCAGAAATGTATGGTAAAATTTCTTGAAATGAATAAAACCATTCATAAGAAATAATACTATTTGACAGATAAAATTATATCTAAGATAATGAAGTGGTCATTTTGCTCTTAAACTTATGGTATGCAAGTTTAAGAAACAAGAAAGCAAGAATGGCAAATAGCTCTGTAACACAGTTCTGATAAGAATATCAAACCAATGCCAATAAATGATTTTTACACTATAAGACTCTTGTTCTAACACAATCCTTACATTAAATTGCATTTTTCTTTCTAAATAAAAATTCAAGTTATTCCACATTTTAGAAATATTTTAATATTAAAAAATTGAACTCTAGGTAAAAATTCTAGCTATAATTTGTCAATCCCTTTTATTTTACCAAACCATTTATCATTAAGTATCTGTTACAATCTATTCCAAACACAAACCCTTCCTCTTAAATACATGCTTTAAGTCAAACTTCTCAGCTCTAAAAAATAAAAAAGCCATAAAAACCAAGGTAAACATTCTGTTTTAAAAAGCAGACCATATTCTGCCAAGTTCATGGCAAATAAAATTTTACTTTGATTTCATCACTCACTGCCTCATAAAATATATTTCTAAATAAGAGACCTTAACCAACAATGATTAGATAATTATAAGAAATAATTTAATTCTGTTCAAAATTTTACATTTAAATAACATCAAGTAAAAATAAATTTCTAAAATTATTTCACTTCTTATAAACATGCTTGCATATTTTTGCATAGTTTAATTCCTTCTAAAATATATTGAATTTGTTAGCATTAATAGCATTAATTTTATAGAAAAGACATTCCAATCCTTAATGAACTTAAAGCTCCATTCTAAAATACACTGATGGAAGGACAAAAATATAATCACATTAAGTATCTAACTATGTTAATATAGTTAAAACATAACGAAGGGAAGACACATTTACAAAGGTTTTTCCATGTTTATTAAAATTATTACGTATCTTCCCGTACACACATACTGAAGTGTCCTTTGAAAATGCCCACTTTAGACACTGTGTTAAATCAGTTCTAGAGGGCACTCCGCATACATGCAATACATGACTGAAGTTGCTAAGTTATATAAAGAATATAACTTTTTTGTATTTTCTTCTTTACAGTTAAACTGTGTAGAACAAAGTAAACTTTAAAATTCATGTTATAAACACAGCTTACACATCTTACCATAAAAACGCCTCCAGAGTACTATAAATTATAGCCAGAATTTTACTGTTTTCTTTTATTAAATAAGTAATCAAAACTAAAAGAAAGAAAAGTTACTTCTTTACATTTCCCTTCAGAACCTGTTGTCTTTTCAGTACTAAACTAAAATGTTTATTTTCAATTATTCATTTCACTTGCCTTTACAAATGCAGTCTACTGTATTCTCACACAAAATACAATTTGGCTATAAATTCTTAGGTCTCTTACTTAAGGGAGTCAGTAGGACTACTTTAGCGCTCCAATGGTATGATATTTCCTGCAAATACATTAAAGGAAGAAAAGAACTATCTTAAAAACTGTATTTATTTAAAGAAGCCTGTAAAATAGGATAATTCTGGGACTTTGGTAGGCATTAATTCCTATGATGGTTAAAACAAAATATTTAAAAAATTAAAATGATCTTCCTAATAATTACTGTATATGAAAAGAGACATAACTCTAAAATAATAAGGAGCTTATTCAAAGCATTATGTCTAGCTCTTTAAAAGGATTATTCTTGAAAACAATGCTGGAATGTTGAAATTATTCAGTACACATATTCTAAGGTAGAAAAAATTATTCTATTAAATTTTACTCTAGTATGGACATTTGCTCTAACTTTTGAGATGCATTCTTTCTCATTGTATACTAACTTCAAAATGAAACATCTTTCAAAATAATTCATTATATTTTCATTTTAATGTTTTTTCACATCTAGTCTGAATGCAATCCAGAGAGTTAAAGCAATAATCTTTACTTTTAAAACAACTATCTTATTTTCAAACAGGTATACTCACTCTGGCCTAATATAAGTTTATGCTTTGAAAGCTTTCTGTTTTCTGTCACTGTTTCCAAAGAGTCGAATCAGTGAAGAATAGAATGGCTATACTTTAGTTAAAAATAGTATTTTAATTGACAAAAAAAAAAAAAAAAATAGGGAAAAATGAATCTGCTTTATAAAAAGAGTAATGGGGTCCTTAACAGTATAACTTTATTGAGCAGTTGTTTCCTATTCTAGATTTATAGAGAACAACTGTATTTTATCAGACACTAAGAGAAAATAAAAAGTGCTCTTTAATGTTATCAAAAGACGTATATTCAAAAAATCTTAAAATGAGTTTTTTAAGAAAAGCAATAAAAATGATCATAGTGTTTACATCTTTCACAATCTCTCAGCAAATTTTCACTAATTAATAGCTAATATTTGCAGTTATCATGCACAAGCATCTGTGTTGTGAAAAGTCCTTGTGGTTCCTTTCACCTTAGCTCAGACTTGGAATAAATTCATTGTATAAGCAAGTATCAAGTAATGTGGCCCTCTGGTGGAAAACTAAGTATCACATTCTGCAGCACAACGTTAGAGAGTAAACTAGAAGCTATAAAAAATTTGTTACAAAGCTTTACAGAACCTTCAGAAGATCTCCCTGTGAACTTAATTAATAGCCTGATACCTGAAGGCCACTCTGGCGCTGGTATGACGTAACTAATATGAAAAGCTACTCATTCTTCAATCATATTCCAAATAATAATAAATTATCAGCATCCTTTAGCTTAACACATGCTCAATTTGCTATGAATATATTGTTTTATATTCAAGAAAACAGGCTTATTTGTTTCAAGGAATCACTGAGAAAAACAAAACTTACCTGCTGTTGTTGCAGATGCAGCAGTTCTACTGTGCTTACTTCAGAGCTGGTGTCACCACTTGATCTTCCATCTCTGCTGCCAGCATCTAATTGGCTGCTTAGAGTGCTCATTCCATTTTGATTCATTGAACTGTTGCTTATTGTCTCTGTGGCAGATTCCTGCATCATGACTTAATACCTAAAAGTGATTAAGAAGTATCAATTAACACACGTTACACCTTCACACTTCCATTATCAAGATGTCCCTCTCTGCCAATTACAGAGACAGCATTTTTAGAAGAAAATGAAAAAAGCCTTGAATAGTCATTTACCAAGAAAAGCAATATAAATTCAGCTTTCATACAGATACTAATCACTGAAATTATGATTTCTGTAAGCATTTATTGTGTGATTACATTTAACAGCCAAAGTAACATACCATGCACATAGCATGGTCAATAGCATTTATGAACAACCACATTTTAAAGTCTACCTATAAAACCAGTTTAAATAAAGGCACGATTGCACACTCTAGTGTTCTATGTTTCCTATTATCTACCTTTGACAACCGTGGATGACTATACAGCCTTCTTTTAAATATTCACTATATTGATTCTGTCAGAATTTTACAGCACATCTTATGCAATGCTGTTGTTTAATGATGCACAGCTAATCATACAAAATTAAAATTTTGTAAGGGTGTTACAAATCATATGGTTTCAACCAATGATAAATTGTATAATGGGTTTCTTTTTTTGTGACTAAATAAAATTTTGCCTTGGAGGCATTTTAAGAAAAAGCTCCTGCTGCAAACATGTCAGATATTGCCTATTTTTTAATCAAACAACTCATATTCATTTATTTTTCTGACGTTTAAAACATTTAATACTGTCCTTCCTGGGAAGTAATTAAGCTTATGCATGAGCAGCAATCAAACTGTTCACTTGAAGATGACTTAAAACTCAATTTTAACATAGGCAAATAAATGAAAGATATAAAATTAATTTTCCAGGCATGTATTAGATATGAAAGCTGGAAATAAAATCTATCAAGAATATCACTAATGATTGTGCTAAAAACAGCATAAATTATGCATATTACCTTCTCTACAGTAATAAATGTTTTATCATTTTCACTGCATAAATATACTGTACTTTCAGGATAGCAATGAGATGTCCTGCCAAGATCAGTGAAAACTTGCAGCAAATAAAGAACCAATGTGCTCTTACAAACCAGAATTTCACAGTATATCTTGAATCTGTGATTTAGAAAGATAAGTTTTGACTCTTAAAGATATCTGAATCCTACACCATAACCTAGTAGATGCACTACTCTGTTTTACTTCTACAGACAGAATTTCAGAAACAACCTGGCTGTACTGTGACTTTAATGGCAATGCTAGCAGGCAGAGGATTTAGCCTAAATAAAGAAGGATGTTAAACTTCTCTCAGCTTAATTTTGTGTTACTATATGATTTCATTACTTTAAACTTGGTCATATTTTAAGACTTCTGTCCATTTAAAAATTGTAAATGCATTTATTATAAAGCAAATGTAAGCTTAATATCTTTTTGTGCCACAAAATATCTTCCTCAGATCCTTAAAAAATGTGATCATGGACACCCATACACACACAGAGACACAGACATACACAGAGATACATATTCAACAGATTTTTTTGCATATTAATATTATAATTAGTAAAATTAATGTTATAACAGTTTAAACAGGTATTTTCTTCAAGCCTAAATTATTAGATTATTCCTATAACTCTAAAAAAATCAATTAGAAAAGATTTGCTTATTCATAAAAGGCCATAAGTAGCTGGGTTAGCAAAGCAAATTATTATAATAAAAACTACAAGTGAAAGCTATTCTGATTTTATTTTTTAAAAAGCAGCAACAAAAAAATCCCATAATCGTAAAGGAAGCAATTGCTGTGACCGTAATAAACAATTTTTGAACCAAATGTGTTTATGCAGAAATTGGTTTTGTTAAACATCTTACTGAACATTAACAAAGAAAAATCATACAAATGAAAACTGATACACAGTGATGAGTTTTATAAGGAAAAAACAAAGCTAATACTCTTTTCTGAGATTAGGCAGCTAATAAGTATTCAAATTAGGCATAAATTTTACATGCACAATGTTTAAAATATTCAGAGAAAAGGTCTGATTGCCTTTACTAGTTATATGAAAATTATAATTTGGGTCCTTTCCAACTGTGGAAACAGACATAACTTCTAAATATTGCATTTAAATTTTACTTTCCATAATACAGCTGGTATGTGTCTGTTTCTCCATCATTCAATTTCATTTGAAATACTTATCTCTGGGTGGAGTTTGCAACACAAAAAATAAATTTTTAAAAAATGATTTTTAAATGTAGCAGACAGGTGCAAGTATTTAATGATAACCTTTGGGTAGTTACTGCCAGTACCGATTGTATGCATTAAAGAATTCTGTTATAACCATGACCACCAAACAGTTAAGGATAATCAACAAGCAGAAAGTCGTGGGTTTGAGCCTTTATTATGATTATGGAGAAAGACCTACATAACTTCCAAAGCCTGTCAATCAAATGATTTTACTGTTCCTCATGGAATTTTTGACTTTATAAAACTCTAGAGTATAAATTGTGATTTACATTTTAAGTCCAATCATCTAAGAATTAGTAAAATCAAGCTTAAGAAAAACAATAACCGTATTAGTACTTTTTAATTTATAAAACAGAAGCCTAAAATTCAACATTCATAGGCCAAAAGCAGGACAATTGTGTAATAAGATTATTAAAATGTACATTTCATCCAAAAAGAAAGGTTGTAGTATGTCCACTATAAAGGAGATGTACCCTCAAAGATAATAAAGATGCTTTCCGGTATTTACAAAGTTTTTACTACTGACACCTCTACACCTATTTTCCACTAGAGGAAATATTTCTAGATGTTTACCTTTTAAAGTACAAATTCAGCATATTCTTTCTAAATGAATACTCTTGGAGTCCCAAATATATCAAACTAAATTATTCATTCTTCTCAATCCTACCACAAACATTTTACAAAAATCTGTGAAAATAAATTCCAGATCATTAAAGGGAAAGGTGAAATTGGGGGTCGTTGTTTTAATGTTTGTCTGAACTCTTAGATAAACCTTTAAATCTTTCATCATACACACCTTTTCAGGAACAGAAAATAACTCTTCATATCTTGCACTCAAATGATACTGTTCTACTTTTCTGCTCAGCATCAAGTTTTCCTTTCTTTCCTTTTTCCTTCTTCTTTTTTAAAGCAAGTCACTGTACAGATACTTATTCTCTACACCACTTCCCTTTTGAAACATTAAACTGACACTGGAACTGACTGCACAAGATTGCATTTTCTCTTCCTAAACAACTTGAATTGAAAGGTTACTTAGTGTAACAATATTTACTTGCAGAATTGTGTTGTTACCAAGGGTATAATGGATGGTGGCTATGCAGGTTTACGCAAGAATGAGTGAAGCATGAGGCATTAGCCATGTGTTTGACATGTTTCAAATTGCTATAATCCAGCATTAAACACACCCAGCAATTCATGCCATTTCTTGCAGCCATAATCTTGAATAAAGCGTGCACAACCACTTATTATATAAATTAGTATATGACTCCCTGTTATAGTCACAACAGTGCTTTTGTGTTTATTTTGCATCAAGATGTAGTCTTTTATTTATACAAATAGCAGGATATAAAAACATAGCTCAATTAGACTTCCTTACTTTATGATAGGGTAGTACTGAATGCTAGACTTGTTGGTTTTATATTTCCTCTTAGAGTTATAGGTTCCATTGGTATAAAACTGTACCATGTGAGACAGACATTTGCCAGGCAAAAACAGAAACCTGCATATATCGTATTCCATATTCACTACAATGTTCAAAAGTTTGAAGCCTGACCTGTTAACTATATTATCGCAACCACCACCAGGGACACTACTGGGCCTTGTTGCTTACTCAGCTTTTCTCTCTGGACCTTTCTCTCATCTTTTCTCTCCGTCTCTTTCATTTTTCCTACAGCTCTCCCTGAGTCTTTTTCACCACTTACACCATGTGTGTGTATGCATATGTATGTATATGGATAGATAGATGATGATATAGTATAGATGATTAGATATAGATATAGATAGATATATAGATGATATAGATATAGATGATTATATAGATGATATAGATATAGAGATAGATGATAGATAGATGATAGATAGATAGATATAGATAGATAGATGATTAGATAGATAGATGATAGATGATAGATAGATGATAGATAGATAGATAGATAGATAGATAGATAGATAGATAGATAGATGATAGATAGATAGATAGATATAGATAGATAGATGATAGAGATAGATAGATGATAGATAGATAGATGATAGATGATGATAGATGATAGATGATAGATAGATGATAGATATAGATAGATAGATGATAGATAGATAGATAGATAGATAGATGATAGATGATAGATAGATAGATAGATGATAGATAGATAGATGATAGATAGATAGATAGAGATAGATAGATAGATGATAGATAGATAGATAGATAGATAGATAGATAGATAGATAGATAGATAGATAGATAGATGATAGATAGATAGATAGATGATAGATATAGATAGATAGAGATAGATGATAGATGATAGATAGATAGATAGATGATAGATAGATGATGATGATAGATAGATGATAGATAGATAGATTAGATAGATAGATAGATGATAGATAGATAGATGATAGATAGATAGATGATAGATAGATATAGATAGATATAGATAGATGATAGATGATAGATAGATATAGATAGATAGATAGATAGATAGATAGATAGATAGATAGATGATAGATAGATAGATAGATGATAGATAGATGATATAGATAGATAGATGATGATAGATAGATATAGATAGATAGATTAGATAGATAGATGATAGATAGATAGATAGATAGATAGATAGATAGATAGATAGATAGATAGATAGATAGATAGATAGATGATAGATAGATAGATAGATGATAGATAGATAGATAGATAGATAGATAGATAGATAGATAGATGATAGATAGATGATAGATGATAGATAGATAGATAGATAGATAGATGATAGATAGATAAAACTATCTCTGTCAAGGATGGTAAGAAGGGAGAAATAACCTCTACTTCCCTCCCTGCTCCCCTATCAACATACACAGACACTTCATCTTCTAATCTTGGTGCCTTAATGTTAAATCTCAATTTTTGGCATGCTATCATTTAATTAAAAAAAGGATAAAAATGACTTCCTGAAAAACTAAGAATAAATAATAATGCATATAAAAAGTTTATAACAATTTATTTCTGTGAACTTTTCTTAAACAAAACTATAGTGACATTAAAACATATTTTATGTCCAAGATCTGATTTCTTCCAGTCTCTAATTTATTTAACCAAATATATACATTAAATCCAAAAGATTTTGAATATGGTATTTAAATAATAGTACACCATAATATTAAAAAGTTATAATATATTCTCAAATAATTTTAATCATTCAACATTATCAATATTAAATATTATTAAATATTTCTATGCAAATTCAAAAATAAAGGGTTAAATATGAGAAACACCTACATATGCAACCAAAAAAAATCATATAAGTTTACCTCAAAATATCAGCTAAATTCTAATTCTGAAAACTTGACTGTGATATAAAACTTCTGTTAGACACTAACATTTAAATAATGAAAACTTTTGTGCTCTAGTGGAATTAATTCATCATGGATACTAGGCACATTGCTTTTGAAATCTCGTACTGCTTTGCTAAAAGTCTTTAATGCTAAGATTGCCTAATAAATCAAAATGCCAAATATAAAGGACATAGTTGAATGTGTAAGAACAAAAATTGAACAAGCACATGCATATTTTTATTTTTTTAAAAACTGAAACAGGATGTTCTTTTACACATGATTTGGGAAAAGATAACAGCTGTTATAGCAAGCTATATAATCTTTATTATAACACGCAGTATTACAATAAGTAAATGAAAACTAAGCTGTTTAAAAGTATTTACCACTGCTTTTCAGTTATATATAAAAAAAAATGTCTAAAGCTCTAATCACAAATTAAAGTTAACTTCTTGGGGAAAAACACAAACTTTAATCAGTAAAAGTTCTAATTATTATTTAAAAATATTAGTATATTAGACACACAAAGTTGTAGGACAT
>NC_142090.1:30339832-30422332 GCF_054644295.1 Miniopterus natalensis
ATTGACCCAGATAAAAGCTGAAATACATAATTTAATAAACATAAAAATGGGAGAACTGCCTGCATTGTTCTACAGCAGTATTGTGAAATTCCTTTATTAAAAAAATGAATTTCTATACCTTGAGTGTTATGCTTATCTTCTACTTAAGCTTATCTAAAAATATAATGGACAGAGGAAAATCTATATCTATGCTCTTTCAAATGTGCGGCCAATTTGAGTTACAGGTATAATTTTTCATTGTGAGGAACCTGAGTGGGAAAATTGATTTTATTTATATGTATTTTAATCAGCATTTAATAAATACATAGGCTTGAAGATAATCCCAATTTCCTTTCCATCAGTCTAAGCACATTCTTACATTACTTTAGTAATTCAAAATCCAAGCCAGATAGAGAATATGGTCTACCTTTGAGGATGCAAAATTATGAGACTCAATTTTCTTCTGTGGCCACCACTTGAGTTTTGCTCCAAGGTTGCAACTAAACCATAACCTTAATACCTTAACCATGTCCCTTTTATTTCATAACCATTTATGTATATATTTCATCTTCCTGTCTGTCCCAAATTGTAAATTCATTGAGAGCTGGGTCTGTTTCTAGTTCAATATTACATCCTATTAGCATGATCTGCACATAGTTAAAGCCTTCAAATACTTGTTGCTTTATAAATGAATAAATGAATTAAATATTTAATAGATCTAATGGTAGCATCAGTCTTGTTTTCTGACTATTGTTACATTCATCTATTGTCTACCTACTGCACTGTAGCACTACTGTTGAGAGGAAAATTTCAGATAGGAAATAGTTGACCTATGCGAACAAGGGAACCACTCATCTGTGGCCATAATGTAATGAGGACATCTTTACAAAGGCAGTGGTAATTTTTCTCTCAAGACAACACATGATATCTGTTATTCAAAAGTGAATTCTGCTAGCATATATGCAGTGATCAACCTCACATGCACTCCCATGGTTTATATGGTTAATTGTAAAATGAGTTTCATTACACAAAACAAAAATGCAAATATTTATTCAGCATCTACTACATCCAGGCATATTATAAGTATTTTACACACATTATTTCTAACCCTTGCACCCAGCCTCAAAAGTAGATAATAATATTCCCCTTATTACAAATTGAGAAAACTGGAATGCATATAGGTCATTTAATCCAGTCTTCAAATCAAGTCTTTTTTACTCAAATTCCTGTTCTTTATGTTATGCCACAATGTCTCCCTAATCAACTATTTCACAGGAGGTAGAAGAGGAATTCATAGTAAAATACAATCTAGCTCTGCCCTGGAAAATTCCAATTAAGTAATATAGATATGCATCTTGTCTAACCTACATATAATACAAGTTAGAATTTGAGTAAGTACATTAAGAGAGTACAAATGCCATGAGGTGTGAGTTCTGAACTTTGAAAGGTCATCCTGGGAGATCATGGAAGCCTACACGGAGGAGATCCCAGGATTGGAAACAGTCTCCAAATGAATAAGCAGAATTTCTATAAAAGAAAATATATTTGAGAATGCTCTAGACAAAGAAATGCAAAACTAAAAATATAATGATGAGCTGTATCTTGAGACAGGCAAAGGGTTCAGATTGACAGGAGCTTACCCAATGAGTCCGTGAGTAGTCAAATACACAAGGGTAAATTAGATTTGAAATTGGAGGAACTTGAATGTCAGAAGTAGGAGTCTGAATTATATTCCTTAGGCAATAAGAGTACCAAAATTGTTATCAAAGCTAGAAAGTAATAAGATTATAGGCAGTTTAGGAAAGTTAACTTTCCTAAAAAGAGGAATAAAATTAAAAACAAAATTAAAAGGGGGTGGAAAGTAGAGAAGGGAAAAATCAACTGGAAAAAAATCTTAACCCTATGATGTGAGTACTATTATCTGTTTTATTTTACAAAGGGGAAAACTTAAGCAGAGAAAGATTAAGTAACTTGCCAGGTTACACAGCCAGCTAATCATTAGTATGTGAAAAAAAAAAAGTTTAAGTTCAGTTAAAATATTCATATAAAAAAGATTAAAGAGTCAATAAAACATTCGTTCATTAAAATATATCAAGTTTATTTTTCACTTGAAGAACTCACTTTTTTGTAAGTTCTTTAAAGATGAAATAAAACAATTTTTGTCTTATGGACAATGCAGGACGATTATCACACAACCATGAGATTTTTATATATCTATAGCTAAGGTTAGCATTTTATACACTCCATCCTTGGATCTGACTTAAGGAAGGAATAATATCATTGAGTATGTGAAGAGGAGGTATCCAATTTGTATAATTATCTCCGGAGAAAAAAGCAAGCCAGCATAGAATATTGCTATCTCTAATAAGTTTTAAAAAATTTATTAAACAAGTTTCAATCATTTAATTGCTATTAGATCCTTTAAGGCAATATTTGAAAAATATGTAAAAAATATTGACTCAAACTTTAAAACAATGGTCAAAAATGTCCAGTAAAATATATCAAAAGTGATAAATCAATGGTAATTAAGCAAACAAATAAAGACCTCACTCTTACATTTAAAGGACTGTTTCATTAACGAGAAATGGTAGAACTCTAGATTTACAGCAAAAGAAACACCAAAGATTACCATTAAGGCAATGAAGAAAAAGTAACAAGCACTAAAGTAGACCATGCAGCCATGAAGATTTGCTTTCTTCTAGCCTCTTTAAATTTATAATTACAAGTGTCTTTCCTTAAATATGAGATCATCAATGAAGTGAAAAGATAAGACACATTCATTATATAACTTAGCATGAGGTTAGAGACATGAACATTGTTAGCTATTAATGTGAAAGCTATGAATTGAAATATTGGTATGTTTTATACTTTAAGATTTTCAGAAATTATAGCAGCAAGTTATTCTTAAATAATTTTTTACTTAAAAATAATCAAGGACAGGAAATAAGGTTTAAAATTTTATTTTAAATTGTGGTAGCCCAATCTGCTAATCAAGCTATGTTTTGATATATTTATGTTTTTGATGCCTTTTTATGACAAAAATAAAAGTAATATGATGCCAAATGTATCAAAGTTTATAAATAAAAGAAATATGTAAATAAAGCATTTTAAGTACCATTAAGATTGATCAATTTTACAAATAAAACATTACCAAAAAATTGGGCCTTACATTTTTATAAGGAATAAAAGAGAAAGATAAAACTGTTTAATAATATTTAAGAATTACAAATTTTTATATATCCTTTTAAGCAAAAATTTTAAAATGTGTCAGAGCTAAACATGCATATATTATTTGTAAAATGCCATAAATAGATACACAGGTCAAAAAATACTATTAAATATTCACAGAGATAAAATATAGAACTTATAGGTTAGAAAAACACTGTTTGCCCATAAATGTAATTCTTTTTCTTCTTGTTCGCTGCTGAGGGAGAAGTATTAACATATGGGTTATTCATATTTTTAAAAAGAATGCTATAATGTTTGCCCTAGCACTTCTCATTATGTATAGCATTTTTCTTGCCCCTTTTCTGCAAATGATTTCTAGCAGTTTTAGGTGAAAAACCTACGATGATAAAGGCCACACTGAAGACTACTGTTAGCACCAGATTTTGACATTGCTGCATATGTTATGAAGCTAGCAGAAACTTTCACACAGAAGAAACATTTGCTACATTTCACTATAGGAATTGCACTGCTACTTTCTATGCTATTAAAACGCCTTCTTGGTGTTCTGATACTTGCAAGTTAAACTGTAATTCAAACTACCTTTTAGATATCACTAAACCGTCCATAAATATTTTATTTACTATTTATTAATTTTGCAGATTGTGAAAATTTTTAAAGAATGCAAATATCAGTTTCTCATACATTTAGATTGTTTTCACACTTTATACCTTCCTCTGATACACAAAATTTGCATACAATGTAATCTGATTTATTTCCATTTCACTTATTAGCTCTACCTTTTCTCTTTTATTCTCTTTCTTTATTCTTTGCCTCATTTTCTTCTCTCTCCTTCCTTTCTCCACACCCCCTCCCATGTTTTCTCTTTAAGTTAATAAAATGAGCAGAAATAAAGCTCTCAAAAGAAAATTTTTAAATCCTTCCAATTTTACTTGGAATGGCAATATTCACCTAAAGTAACATAGGAAAATATACCATATAGATTTGGTACAGACATATAGACATGGGAGGGGGAAGGAGGAAAAGGGAGAAGTGGGGAAACAGGACAGGAAGAAAGAGAATCAAAGTATAGGGAGTATATTTATGCCTTGAAGGAAACAATATAGCCTACTTTTTTTTTTTTAATCTCTCTAGAAAGCAAAGGCACATTTGGGATATTTAAAAACACTTTCTCTTTTCTCTTTTTTGTTAATTTAGTTTTTACTCAATTCATTTTCAGGATGGAAACATATGTAAGTGAAAAAGTTATACAAATGAAAGAGCAATTTTCTGATTTTATAACAACTATTTGTACAGTGCATGGTGTTTTGATAAGTCTTATATAATAGATATCTGAACATATAGCTAAAATGTGTGCAAGAAGGATTCAAATCAGAATAATGAAATTATCAAATTTAATTAAGTCTGTCATGTCATGCCCCTATAAACACTGCACAATAAATATTAAAATAGTCATGGTTATAAAATTAATGTTTCACTTTCAGTTGAGTTAATGTTAAAAGCAACTTTAATTACTTTTCAAGATTATAAACAAGATTAGTTTATTGGTCAATAAACTAATATATACCAAAGTAAATCTAACAAAAATGTTCATTTCTAGCACAAAAAAACTCTGAGCTTATCTTAAGTGAAACAGGGAAAAATAAACCCTACATATAGATACACTTGGTTTTTAATTTGTTAAAACTTTGACACTAGTGTTTTAAAGCAGTCTGATTTTTCATTTTTCTAATTGTTGCATATATAAATCATGCTTATTTCTCTGAATTAAAGGTCTCATTAGACTATCTAAATATCCAGCTATCTATTACTAAGACTATCAGTTGTCTTTCATAGGCAAGGTCTTACTTTTTAACTAAATATATTTTGAAAATGTTGACTGTAAACAATGAAAAAGTCAAGGTTATCAAAAAAGGACCACTCATAAGACAAATTGTATAGGCACCATATTTTTTCAAAGAGAGAGCAAGTAAACTATTTAACTACATGCTACAAATATAAAAAACAGAAGCCTCATATCAGAAATTTTACTCTCATAAAACTTTCTTAATACTAATAGAGTATTATAGGTCATAGGTATCAATAATAGCAACCTTATGTAACCATGTATACCACTTATACTTTGGATAACTACATCTATTTTCACTTGCCCTTTAAACACTACTAGTTCTTACCAGTAGGCAGCACTGTTACATCTTTTACGTGTTACCAATGTTAATGTCACACATGCCATCTGTAACTTATTATACATTGTCTGACATTTACATGTATTTTAGTCTCATTATTTTGGCTCCATGCTATTTATCTCACAGATATTTTTCTCTTCCTAAGAGCAAAATTTGAACAATAATAAAATATCAGCAACATCAGGAAGTATGTAATTAATGAATGCTACTATTTCTTTACTAGTTAATCATTTATTCTTTATTATATTTTAAAAGAAACTGCAGTTAAGTGTAGAATGAGATTGTTTGATTTAACAAGTTTAGTGTTAAATATTTCATTTATGATGTCACATATTCACAAAACTATTGCTTTTATATTAAGGTTTACATGGACCTTGATATTAGAGCATCTATTTTTTAATTCTTTCATAGAAATGAATTAAAGTATGATAAATTATTTGGAAATCTATGCACCTAAATCTATATGAGAAAATATCATATAACAACACTTGTAAACAATTTATATTCTATGACTTAATAGAAGGCCATATATTCACTTGACAGAATCTATCCTACTTTAACCAAAATTACTATTTTCTACTTCATTAAAAATATCTGTAAAATAGGGCAACATCAAATTTATTAAGAGAAATTCTTTGGTTCCTTCGCTAACTAATCAGAAATACACAAAAAAGAACCTTTTAAGTTTAATGATACCTGCTCATTAAATGATGCTAAATACTAAAAAACCATGAACAGCAGGAAATTTCAGTTTACATTAGAGAAAAAATAATAAAAGAGTAAAAGTGACTGAAGTTGGCCAGCTCAAGCTGATAGGGCACTTCAAATGAATAACAGGAGAATAAAAGGGAGACTCTAGGTTAAATTAGGTTCTCCTATTCCTTTTCTTGAAAGTGCTTAACTTCACAAATTTTATTTGAATTAGCTAAACTGTCAAAATCAAAGCATATGTAATGTTAAACAGGCAACTACACTTCACAGTAGTTTACCTATTATACAACAGATAAAACTTTAATTTTAAAAAGGTGATTTTGATTTTTAAATGTGTATATTCCTTTTCTTCACTGAAGCAATAGATGTGCTTCATTTTTAAGAAAATGTGGCTTCTAAAACCAATATCTGATAATAGTTAAGTATTACGTAGCTGATTACAATTTACTGCACAATATTTATTTCACATACCTTTAAAAAAGTGGGACATTTTCCCTTAGTTTATAACTTTTGATTTAGAATTCTTTAAAAGGTTATATTTTTTCCTTGCTTGAAAATTATTTCCAAATTCTTATTTACATTTGTGGAACATTGGCATTTCTCTAGGTGAACTGTCTTGACAAAACTGTAAAGCAGTAATAATCACTTGGTTTCAGCACTGCTCTCTTCATTAATTACTCCTTTCCTCTACTCAACTAAATTTCACCCTTACTTGTGCTGTTTACTCTTTTTTATAAATGGTAACATCCTTTATAAAGTTACATACAGTACTCATGAATTTATATTGCCCTCCAGGGCAAATGAATGCGCATACTGGAAAACAGAGAAAAGATGGTCTTTTTTTCCCCCCATGAAATATGTTTTATTGATTTCAGAGAGAGGGAGGGAGAGGGAGAGAGAAAGAGAAACATCAATGATGGGAGTCATTGATTGGCTGCCTCCTGCATGCTCCCTACTGGGGCTCGAGCCCAAAACTTGGGCACATGCACCGACTGGGGATTGAACAGTGACCTCCTGGTTCATGGGTCTACAATCAGCCACTGAACAACACTAGCCAGGGAAGATGGTCCTTCTTAATACAAAGAATAAAGTTGCTGGCTAATAAATTATATTAGCAAGAAGTATTTTGGTCCCAAGGGAATTCCCCTGAAAACTTCAAATATTTGTGCTACCCCCCCCCAAAGTATTAATATGTTGAAATCCTAACCCCCAAAATGATAGTGTTTGGAAATGGAATCTTTGGGAAGGAATTAGGTTATGAAGGTGGAACCCTCATGATGGGAATAGTACCCTTACAGAAGATACCCCAGAGAGATCCCTCAACCCTTATGAAACTATGTGAGGTTAAATTGAGAAGAAGGATCTTACTGAGGAAGAACTTACCACATACCCCATTTGTCAGTGCTTTGATCTTGGAATTCTTAGCCTCCAGAACAGTGAGAAACACATTTCTGTTATTTATAAGCAATCCAGTTTATAAAATTTCTGTTATAACAGTTGAATAGACTAAGGTAGCTGCAAAATGAAAGGTTCTGGAGAGGGTTATCTCCTATCAGGCTCTTTTCTTAAATGCAGTAATTTCCTTGTTACTTTGAAATACTCACCAGTATTTTCTAGGGTTTTATATCTGTATTTCATTTAGGCCATATAACTTAATTCAATTATGAATTTAAAATTTTGAAAAACAAATAAAGGGAAGGGTATACCATGGTCTCCTCCTATCACTGTCATAGCATTTTTCAAAAAGTATTATTCCATAGAACATAAGTTTTCCAAGATAGTCTGAAATAAAGTTTCCATGGTAAAAAAAATAGTCTTTGTAGATGCACAAAGACTATTAACTTATGAAAGGCAATGAGAACTGTAAAGAATCCTGGTACCTCCTTTTCATTAGTTGACCATT
Source organism: Miniopterus natalensis (assembly GCF_054644295.1). Classification (NCBI taxonomy): domain Eukaryota; kingdom Metazoa; phylum Chordata; class Mammalia; order Chiroptera; family Miniopteridae; genus Miniopterus; species Miniopterus natalensis. The sequence continues at coordinate 30,347,798 of NC_142090.1, forward strand.
AATCCCATATATGTATATTAGTGTTTATATGCATACATTTCACCAAAGATATGTTACTGTGTTCGAATATAAGATACTGCCCTGACTCTGCAGGGACTGTTACATAATATGCAGAATATCTACCCCTTCATCTTTCTTTTTTTTTTTCTTTTTAAAATATATCTCTATTGATTTCAGAGAGAGGAAAGGAGAGGGAGAGAGAGAGATAGAAACATCAATGATGAGAGAGTCATTGATCGAGCCCGCAACCTGGGCATGTGCCCTGACCGGGAATCAAACCCCAATCACCTGAATCCTAGGTCAATGCTCAACCGCTGAGCCACACCCGGCTGGGCCTTCATCTTTCTTTAATCCAAAGAATTCTGAATTTTAAAGTGTATCTTTCAAAGACTTAAGATAAAGGATTGTCGACCTGTAAAAACTAAGCAGATCAAAAATATAGATGTAGTGGGTAAGAAGAGTCAGTAGAAGTAAACAAACAAAATCACTTGCGTAAGACACACTGCAGGATTTTTGTAATGGCATTGAACTAGAAAACACTTGAACAAATTATATGGTCTGAGTCAGCTTTTTTATAGCAACCCACATACTGCTGGGCACATGGTAGGTCCTCAATAAATATTTGTTTAATGGATTAGTTTATTGATGATATCTAATGCTGACTTTAGTATGTAATTGTGTAATTTGTTTAAGATAGAGGACTTTCAAGATGGTGGTAGTATAGGTGGACCTTTCAGGACCAAACTGGAAATACAACTAAATTTGGAAACAATCACACTGAATAACCATCTGTGGACTAGCTGAAAAGGGGTTTGATAACCAAGGATTTGCAGAAGCCAGGTCAAGACTGCTAGGAAGGAAGGAGGCACAAAAGAGGCTATCCCTGCTCCCATGGTGGCAGCTGAAGTGCCAGAGGGATAACTCAGTTGCGAGAGGTTCCTCCTGAGAAGCATGGGGCCACAGCCCAGAGTACAAGAGCTGAGAAGAAGCACACACTTAGCATACAGCTGTGAAAACTGGTAGGGATTCTGTACACCATGGAGAGGTGGAGTCTACAAAAGACACAAACACCCTCTTAAAGGGCCAACATGCAAAGTTTCAGTCACAGCCTCTCAGCTAGGGCTGTTGTGGAGGAAAGGTGATGCACTCTGGAGCCACCGAGTCGATCCTGGCATTTGCGATTCTGGGGAGAGATGTGGGAGGACAGCCACCATGATCCTTGTACTGGGTCATTCTTGGATACCACAGTAGTCATCTTTCTTGGGCAGTGCAATCCCCTTTGAGGGGCATCAGCCTGGGAGAAAGCAATTACCACACACTCATTTCACCCTGCAGATCTTAAGGCCTGGTGAGGAATCAGCAGCATAGGTCGGGGCACAGAAGAGAAGGTACAATTAAGGTTGTCAATGATTGCCTTTGGGGTGGGGCCATTCCAGCCACTTTCTGGTGAATCTGACTGGTGCTTCCTACTCACGGTACATCCAATAGAAACACCATCTCAGCTCCTGGCATACACAACCTCTGGGCTCCTGAGGCCCCAACTGCCTGACTACCAGGTGCTCCACCCTGCCTGGGTCAGGGCAAAATTTGGGACAGACTCGTTCATGTGGCTCTGTGGTGGAAAATCACACCTACTACCTTCCCTAAAGTCTGAATAGTATCTCCCCCTCATGGAAGATCCGTTAGCCCCATCCCCCAATCCCAACACAAGCTCTTTCAGTGACTGAGCCTAACAAGCAGCTGGAAGGGAGAAGCAGGTGATATACTTTCATATCCTTTGTTCCCTATTCTTATTCTTTTTCTCTTTTCTCTTTTCTTATTCTTTTTGTTTATTTTTATAATTTTGTTTTCATTTTTTATTATTATTATTCTTTTTTGGGGGTCAGCACCTGCACAGCACCTCACATACCATGGTCAGGGTTGAGCCTCACAGACAGACAGTGTGAGGGATGATGCAATGCATGAACAACCCAACAGCAACTAAGACTCTATAACAGGAGAGCCCTCATAAAACACACACTGAACATTCCTAGAGCTCCCAGCACAAGAGATCAAGCAGACCACACCACTGGGTCACAAAGGACACCTACTACATAAGATCATCCCATAAAGACTGAGACTCATAGCATAATGCATAGAAACAAACATAAAGTGGCAGCCAAAATGGGGAGACAAAGAAACAGGTCTCAAATGAAAGAACAAAAGGAATATCCAGAAAAAGAGCTAACTAAAATGGAAGCAAAAGTTTGTCAGATATAGACTTCAAAGTAATGTCTATAAGGATGCTCAAGAAACTTAGTGAGGACTACAACAGCAAGAATGGACGCCATGAAAAAGAACCAATTGGAAATGAAGAATCTGACATCAAGAATACACTGCAAAGAATAAAAAATAGGTTGGATGAAGCAGTGGATGGAATCAGTAATTTAGCAGATGAGGTAGCAAAAAACACACATACAGAGCAGCAAAAAGAAAAAAAATTAAAAAGAATGAAGATCATTTACGGGAACTTTAGAGCCACATACACCATAACAACATCTATATCATTGGGGTACTGGAAGGAGAAGAGAAAGAACAAGGAATTGTGCATCTGTTTGAAGAAATAATGACTGAAAAATTTTGTAACCTGTGGGGAGCTGTTGTGGCCCCAGGCACGGAGGAGCTGCCTGGGTGAGCTGCAGATGTGCTCCCCTGCTCCCAGGGAGATGTGGGTGAGCTGCTGTGGCCCCAGGCACAGAGGAGCTGCCTGGGTGAGCTGCAGAAGTGTTCTCCTGCTCCCTGACCCAGGCCTTGAGGCACCAAAGCGATACTAATTTAGCTTACAGCCTTAGATTCTAGAAAAGTTATTAGGAAGTTGGCCCTGGCCTGAAGGGTTAAGGGACAGTCAAGCCACATGCCAAACCAAGGACTTAATCCCCCTCAAAAGTTCCTACTAGAAGCTGAGACAAGGTTAGTTACCAAGGTCTGAGCTCCTGCAAGAGGCAGGATGTTTACTCAGAAAGAGCAGTCCTACGGCCTTAAAGGAATTACCTTGTATCAGGCAAGGGGGAGGAAAACAGGACGGGGTGCTGTTCAGCAAAAACAACAGCGCCGGTGTAAAAAGAGCTTGGAAAATAAACTCCTGGCTGGCAGCTGGCAGCAGGCATGAGCTGCAGCCCTCCCGATCCCATCTTTTTTGTGTCTGTCTTTTCTTCATCCTCACCCCTTCCTCAGGACCGTTCGACTCTGCTGGCAGGCTCCGGAAGTAACCCATGAAAGAAAAAGATACACAATTCCAGGAAGCTCAGAGTCCCAAATATCATGAACCCAAAGAGGCCCTCACCAAGACACATCACAATTGAAATGGCAAAAGTTAAAGACAAAGAGAATCTCAAAGACAGCAAGAGAAAAGCAATTATTTACCTATAAGGAAGTTCCCGTTAGACTGTCAGCTGATTTTTCAACAGAAACTTTTCAGGAAAGAAGGAATCGTCAGGAAATATTAAAAGTGATAAAAAACAAGGACCTTCAACCCAGACTATAAGTCTACCATTTAAAAATTAAAGGAGAAATAAAGAGCTTCCCAGAAAAGAACGAGCTAAAAGAGTTTGTTAAAATAAAAGCAGTATTACAAGGAAAGGTAAAGGGACCACTTTAAAAATTAGAGGAGAAAAAAAGAAAGAAGCCCAGCAAGCATGGCTCAATGGATGAGCATTGACCTAAGATCCAGGAGGTCGTGGTTCGATTCCGGGTCAGTGCACATGCTCAGGTTGTGTGTTCAGTCCTTGCTAGGGACCATGCAGGAGGCAGTCGATCAATGACTCTCTCTCATCATTGAAGTATCTATTCCTCTCTCTCTCCTTTCCTTTCTCTGAAATCAATAATAATAATAAAAAATGAATAAAAAAGAAAAAGAAAGCAAACAACAACAAAAAAACATAGTTAAAAAAATAAAATGGCAATAAATATAGGGTGTCCCAAAAAAATGTATACACATTTTGAATAATTAAACAGGCAGTGTTTACTAAAATACATTTCATTTTTAAAATGTAATAGAATCTACAGACATTGTGTGTATGCATTATTTTGGGTCTGCTGTCAACAGGAGACCAACCTCAGAACAAAAGCTATGCAAAGACTAAAAGTAAGGAATGGAAAAAGATATCTCATGCAATTGAAATGAAAAAACAAACAAACAGAAAAACTGGGGTAGCAATACTTATATCTGACAAAATAGACTTTAAAACAAAGGCTATAGTAAGAGACAAAGAAGGATACTACATAATGATAAAGGGAGCAATCCAACACAGGCTATAACCCTTGTAAACTTTTATGTACCCAACATAGGAGCACCTAAATATGTATAGCAAATCTTGGTGGACATAAAGGGAGAGTTTCACAGTAATACAGTCATAGTTGCAGATGTTACTACTCAGTTGACATCAGTGGATAGGTCTTCTAGACAGAAAATTAACAAGGAAATGGTGGCCTTAAATGACACACAAGATCAGATGGATTTAATTGATATCTTCAGAGCACTTCACCACAAAGCAGCAAATGTACATTCTTTTCAAGTGCACATGGAATATTTTCTAGGCTAGACCACACGTTAGGACACAAAACAAGTCTCAATAAATTTAAGAAGATTGAAATCATATCAATCATCTTCTCTGACCATAATGGTATGAAAGTAAAATCAACCACAGGAAATAATTGAAAACACAGAAAGTCATGGAAGCTAAATAACATGTGACTAAACAGTGAATAGATTAACAATGAGATCAAACAAAATATCAAAAGTTATCATGAATGAAATGAAAAGGAGAGCACAACAACTCAAAATCTATGTGACACAGCAAAAGCTATCCAAAAAGGGAAATTTATAGCATTACCTCAAGAAACAACAAAAATTTCAACTAAGCTTTAAATCTAAAGAACTTGAAAAAGAACAACAAAAAAAGCCCAAAGTGAATAAAAGGAAAAAAATGATAAAGATCAGAGCAGGAGTAATTAAAATTGGGTCTAAAAATATAATTCAAAAGGTCAATGAAATCAAAGAGTTTGTTCTTTGAAAAGATAAACAAGATTGACAAACCTTTAAACAGATTCATCAAAAAAAAAAAAAAAAAAAAAGAGAGAGAAGGCCCAAAAGAAATACAAAGTTTTATAAGAAAACATCACAAACAACTATATGCCAACAAAGAGGCAATCGGGAAGAAAAATGAATAAATTCCCAGAAACATACAATATTCCAAAATTGAACTAGAAAGAATCAGAAAATACGAATAGACAGGTTACAACTAGTGAAACTGAAGTAGTAATAAAAAAAACTCTCAACAAACAAAACTCATGTACTGGATGGATTCAAGGGTGAATTTTACAAAATATTCAAAGAAGAAATAACACCTATCCTCAAACTATTCAAAAAAAATTCAAGAAGAGGGAAAACTCCCAAGTTTCTTTTATGATGCCAGCACTATCTTAATTTCAAAACCAGGTAAAGGCACTACAAAGAAAGAAAATTACAGGCCAATATCCCTGATGAACATAGACGCTAAAATTCTCAACAAAATATTAGCAAGTTGGATCTAGCAATATATTAAAAAGATCATACCTTATGACCAAGTGTGATTTATTTTGGTGATGCAAGGTTGGTACAAAAGCTGAAAATCAAAAAACACCATACACCACATAAACAAAATAAAAGATAAAAACTTCATGATCATATCATTAAGTGCAGAAAAAAAATTTGATAAAATTCAACACCCCTTTATGATAAAATCTCTCAGCAAAGTGGGAATAGAGGGAACATACCTCATCATAATAAACCACAGCCAATATTATACCAATGGGAAAACTAAAATTGTTTCCATTAAAATCAGGAAAAAGAGAGGGCTATGCGCTTTCATCATTCTCATTCTACATACTATTTACAGCCTTATTCACAGCCTTCAGACAGGAAGAAATAAAAAGCATCCAAATTGAAAAGAAGCAAGCGAAACTATAATTATTCAAAAATGACATGATATTGTACAGTGGTACCTCGGTTTTTGAACATCTCCATTGATGAACATTTCAATTTATGAATTCTGTAAACCCGAAAGTAAATGCTTCAGTTTTTGAAGATGCCTCCAAAGTCGAACATGCCACATGGCTCCCACTGAGTGCAAGATTCTGAGGCCTAGCTGTCGGTTGTTGATCCCTCGGTTTTCGAATGTTTCAGAATTTGAACGGTCTTCTGGAATGGATTATATTCCAAAACCTAAGTACCACTGTACACAGAAAATCCTGAACACTTCATGATAAAACTACTAGATCTAGAAAATAAATTAGACAAAGTAGCAGGATACAAAGTTAATATTCAGAAGTCACTTGAGTTTCTATATACCAATAATGAACTATCAGAAAGAGAAACTAATGAAACAATCCCATTTATTATTGTGAAAATGTAAAATAAGGTACCTTCGAATAAATATAACCAAGGAAGTGAAAGAACTGTCCTTGGAAAACTATAGGACAATGAAGAAAGCAATTGAGGAAGATACAAATAATTGGAAGCATATACGTATACATGGATTGGAAAAATTAACATCATTAAGATGTCCATACTTCCCAAATCAATCTATAGATTCATTGCAATTCTGTTAAAATACCAATGGCATATTTCACTGATCTAGAACAAATATTCCAAAAATCTATAGAGAACTGAAAAAGACCCCGAATAACCTCAGCAATATTGACAAAGAAAAACAAAGTAGGTGGTATCACAATACCTGATATCAAACTATACTACAAGGCCCTTGCAATTAAAATAGACTGGGACCAGCACAGGACAGTCATATAGATCAATGGAAGAAAACAGAGAGCCCAGAAATCAACCCAAACCTATATGATCAAATAACATTTGAAAAAGGAGGCAAGAAAATGCAATGTGGTAAAAACAGTCTCTTCAATAAATGGTGCTGGGAAAATTGGACAGATACATGCAAAAAAATGAAACTACACCACCAACTTACACCATAAACGAGAATAAACTCAAAATGCATAAAATACTTAAATGTAAGTTGTGAAACCATTAAATACCTAGAAGAAAACATAGGCAATAAAATCTCAAACATATCTTGTAGCAATGTTTTGCTGATACCTCTCCTAGGGAAAGAGAAATAAAGGAAAACAACAAACAAATGGGACTACATGAAACTAAAGAGCTTTTGCACAGCAAAAGAAACCATCAACAGGATGAAAAGGGAACCCACTGTATGGGAGAACATATTTGCAAATGATACATCTGATAATAATTGGGCAAAGGACCTGAATAGGTATTTTTCCAAAGAGGACATACAGATGGCCAATAGACATGTGAAAAATGTTCAAGGTCTCTAGCCATTGGATAGACACAAATTAAAATCACAATGAGCTATCACCTCAAACCTGACATAATAGCTACCATCAACAAATAAACACACAACTGGTGAGGGTGTGGAGAAAAGGGAACCTTAGTGCACAATTGGTGACAATACAGACTGGTACAGCCACTGTGGAAACAGTATGAGGTTTCCTCAAAATATTAAAAATGGAACTGTATTTTGACCTAGTGATTCTACTTCTGGGAATATATCCTAAGTATCCTGAAACACTGATTCAAAAGGATATATGCACCCCTAAGTTCATAGCAGCACTGTTTACAATAGCCAAAACCTGGAAATCCATCAGTAGAGGAATGCCCATCAGTAGGGGAACAGATAAAAAATCTGTGGTACATTTACACAATGGAATACTTTGTAAAAAAGAAGGAAATGTTACCTTTTGTGACAGTATAGATGGATTTACAGATTATTATGCTAAGTGAAATAAGCCAGTCAGAGAAAGGCAAACACCATATGATCTCACTTATATGTGGAATCTAATGATACATGGAACAGACTGACAGCTGTCAGAGGGGATGGGGGGGGGGGGGGGTGGTGCTGGATGAATGAAGGTGAAGGGATTAGCCCAAGAGCATAAATGCATAACCCATAGACACAGACAATAGTGTGGTGATGGCCAGAGGGAAGTGGGTGGAGGGGGCTGGGTGGAGGCGGGCTAAGGGGGAAATTAGAACATCAATAATAGTGTCAACAATAAAAATAAAGAAAAAAAATGTTTAAGATGGTGAATATGTGTTCTTTACACAAATATTTCTAGAGGTAGAGACCCTAGAGTTTCTCTTGAAGGTATCCTGAAAATGAAAGTATCATTCCTTGTATTCAAATACTTCTATTTTAATATTAATTTGTCTTCCTTTTAATTTATAATGATAACATGTATTAGAGTCATAATTTTAAAATATCTTCAATATTTCAATTTATTTTCTAAGTCAAACCAGTCAAATCTATTTATTCTTTCCTCTAGAAATATGATGGAGATGACATTCATCTGTTTCTTTTTACTCTCTTCATTTTCTCTGTATCTTTTGATTTTAGAGTAACAACCTAAACTGTACCCAGTATTTTTTAAAATATGCTATAAGTAACATTCAACTCACTCTGACTTCATTTCAAATGCTAAACTGAAATTTGTAATGCTGTGATTAGCACAGTATAAAGAGAAGGGCAAGGTCTTTGGAATCTGACAGACCTCCCTTGACCTTCAGCTCCACCTTAAAAATAAATCATTGAACTGCAAAACAATTGCAATCTGGAGACTCAGACTTCTCCATTAACACGTGAATAGTGATACTGACCAAGCAGCATTGTTTGAGGGCTTAAATGGGATTAATATGTAAAAGATGCCCGTAGGAAATGAGATAAGTGATATAATATAAAGGTGGAGGTGGGGTGATGAGAAAAAGAGAAGTGAGAGGGAACTGAGGACTGAAAAATGCCAAGTTTTATGGCTCTAACCCCTATAACAGCAATGGAAGAAACCATTGCTTTAAAAAGCAAAAGTTTCAGTGCAAACTTTTTGGAAGAATATGTATCAAAATGTTAATGTTTTTTTCTGGGTAATATAGTATTATAATTTGTATTATTTACTTAATATTTCTCCATATTATTGGAATTTATGATAGGCGTATATTACTTTTGAAATTAGAAAAAAATTCAATACATTTTTATTTTTAGTGTGAGGACCCACCAAGACAGAGGCAGGCCCCTAGGCCCCAGGGCAGGACAAAAGGCATATATGAGTGACTCAGTAAACTGCAGAGGGTGGAGGCAGTTCCAGGAATTAACTTAAATCGGTGGGTTTGACAAATACCAGGTGCACTCAAGCTTCAGGCGCCTGTGGTTGAGAAACGTCCTGAGCCCACCCTTCCTAAAGAATTTACAACCCTTGCAAGGACAATGATTGCTTGCTCACTGTAACCCTATATAAGCCTGTTGTAAATTTGGATTGGGGTTCGAGTCAGAATTCTACTGCGTTGGATACGACCGAACCCCAGCTAGCTGGAATAAAAGTCCCTTTTGCTGTTACATTATCAGCTCTGGAGTGATTGTCTTTCCGCCACATAGGGGATCTGATTCTGGGACATAACATTAGGAAAGATGTATTTCAATATTTAAAGTAAAGAAATATAACTATGTGTAAAATGAATTCGTGAGGAACTTCTCAGTCCTCAAAAATTCTAGAGAATAAGATTTAATGTAAATAAAAAATTTTTAGAAAGGAGAGGAGCTTTACAAATCTGTTCAAATTTTATTTTCTTTGCCTAATACCTAATTCCTTCCTCCACCAAAAATATCCCTTAACTCCCAGTGTTCACCTCACATTCCCTATATTAATATCTTTAAAAATAGTTGTTAATAAAAGCAATGGTATAACTCTGTTGTGTGTAATTTACTTAAAAATTACTAGTGAATTTGAATTTTTTCTTCATTTTCTTTGGTCATTTGTATATATTTTTCAAAAAGTGTTAACAGTTTCCCCTCCTTTTCTATTTTGATGTATTTTATTGATATAATTTTTGTAAATATCATCCCAGTTTATTTAATTTTTATATAATCTGATCCTTTTTCCCTTTGTGGTTCTTTTTATTTATTTTCAGTTTAAAGCATTTTCTTACCTCAAGAATAAATTAATATTTGCATAATTTTGGCTATTAAGTGACTACAATTTTATATTTAATTAAATATATGAAAAATTTAACTTTTTTGAAAAATATAATTTTTTAAACAAATAGTTAATTTACTCAAGACTTTTATTAAAAATCTATCTCTTTGCTCAGTTTGGAATGCTTTCCTTATTATATGTTAATTTTTAAATAAAAAATCTGTATTTACAAATGTCTATTATGACTCTTTTTCTCCCATTCTTCCCTCTTGGTTAATGCAACTACTCTCTGCCCAATTTCTCAAGAAAAAAAATAGAGAAAAGAAAGAAAACTAAACTTTATCTTTGAGCTTTTTCTCCTTTTTTCTATTCTTGACTAAAGTGGTATCTGCCCATCTTCTCCACTTATTACAATCTGTTTTTGTATGACTCCTTGGCATTGTTTTAATCAGACTCATCAGGAATTATTTCTCCCTCCTGCATTATTATTGTACCATCTGGGTTGACTCATGCAAACAATGGTTAGCATATTTAATTTTGGGGTGTCTGGTCACTTGTAAGAGATTAAAAACATCCAATAAAATGTATCAAATGAATAGTTATTTTGCTTAGCATCAATTTTAGTTCTCACTGGAGAAGCTGGGAAAATATTCTCATAGTCACAAATTTACAGAAAAGTATAAAGTCTGGTAAATTTTTTCCCCCCTGAACTGTTGGAGAGTAAGTTACCAACCTTATTCCCTAACATCTCCAAACATTTGTGTGTATTTCTTACAAACAAGAAATATTCCCTACATAACCATCAAAATCAGGATATTTACAGTGATGCATTATTAGCACCATCTAATACTCTGCCTCCTTTCAAGTTTACTTAATTGCCCTAATAATGTCCTCTGTAGCAAAAAGATCCAGTTCAGAATCACGCAGTGAATGAATTTTCATGTCTCTTTAATCTTGAATAGTTCCAGCCTCTCTTTGATTTTCATGACCTTGTCACATTTGAAGACTATAAGGCCAGTTAAGTTGCAGATATCCCTTAATTTTGGTTTCCTCATGATTAATTTCAAGTTATACATTTTGGGCAGACATAATTTAGAAGTTCTGTTTTTCTCATTATATTCTATCAAGTGGTACATATTTCCTTGTATCTCTTTACTTTTAGTATTCACTTTGATCACTTGACTAAAGTGGTATCTGCCTATCTTCTCCACTATAAAGTTGTCTTTCTTCATTGTAATTAATAGGTGCTCTGTTGGGAGTTACTTTGAAACTATATTACTATAGTTTCAGTTTATATGTATGAATGTATAGGTATTCATTAAATAGGTTTAAATTATTCACTTTATAATTATTATTTACTGTGATTCTCCAGTATGACTAGTGGAAACCTCTTCAAGTTGGTTTCTATGTCCTTGAGGCATGTTCTTTATTTTTTGACACAAAGTTCATTTTCTAATTTCCCTGCCCCAAGTGTACAATGAGGCATTTCTCCATGGATCTCAGATTCTTCAGAAGAAATTGGTATTTAGAAAGAAAGGTCTGGGCCGTAGGTGTACTAATTGCTTTTGGGGTATTGCTATTTCCAGGACCTCCCAGTGAAAAGAGATAGGGAATATATGTTTTATATACAAGGTGTCCCAAAAAATGTGTACATACTTTAACTGCTGGTAGCTCAATTTTGAAAATAAAATGTACTTTAATAAACACTGCCTTTAAAATTATTCAAAGTGTGTATATACAGTTTTGGGGACATCCTACATTTACATTTATAATGATTTTATATCCATAGCCATAACTATGCCTGTGTTCATTGAAAAGGATACCTGTAGTTCCAACATAGGGTTCATTCAAGTTTTCTCCCTTTCCGTATTCGTACCTTTGACAATGAGCAACCTGGTTCCCATATCCTTAATTGATTTACTTGTTTGAAACATCCCCTATGTGCAACTCATTTGTCATCTTTGTCTCCATTGTTCTCCTGATTGGATGCTCTCTTCTCCTAGCTTGGGCTCCAACAACTATGCCAGGCTGTTCTTTTACAAGGGTGTCCCATCGTGCTGCTGATGCCAGTAGCTTTCTGTAGATATGTCCTTACCATTCTTCTATGGCTTTGACTCCCTACACCAGGCACTCACCCCATGGTGACACCCTTCTCAGCCCACTCAGCCAGGCTGCTCTTCTATGTGGATGCCCTTCAATGTGGATGCCCTTCAATGTGGATGCCCTCCTGTCTGCAGTCAGGCTCTAAACCACTGAATAACACATCTCTCCTTTGCAGATACCTTCCTCACACTGCTTGGGCTCTGACACCCTGCACTGGGTCACTAGGGCTTCATCCCACTCCTGGTACAAATAACACTTTTGTGTCCTACCTAAGGGCTTTAGAACTAAGTTGTTTAAGAAGGGGCCCGGCCGGGCATGGATCAGCGGTTGAGCATCAACCTAGGATCAAGGAGATCGGGGTTCGATTCCCAGTCAGGGCACATGCCCGGGTTGCAGGCTCCATCAATGACTCATCATTGATGTTTCTCTCTCTCTCTCTCTTTCCTTCTCCTTTTCTCTCTCTGAAATCAATAAAGATATATTTTTAAAAAAGAAGGGAAGGAAACTTTTGTTGTTGTTGTTGTTGTGGGTTTGCTGCCAGAACACAGGTGTCATGAAAACCGCTGCTAAATCTAAGCCAAAATGGGAAAGAAAAAGACTCATATCAACATCACTGTCATTGGACACATAAGTCCTGGAAGACTACTACTGTGAGCATGGCATCAACATTGATATCTCCATTGATAACTCAAGACAAGCAAGAATTATGTGACTATTGTTGATGTCCTAGGACAGAGACTTTATTTAAAATATGATTATAGGCATGTCCCAGGCTGACTGTGGTGTCCTGATAGTTGCTACTGGTATTGATGAATTTGAAGCAAGATTCTCCAAGAATGGGCAGACTCATGAGCATGCACTTCTGGCTTACACACTGGGTGTGAAACAACTAATTGTTGGTGCTAGAAAAATGGATTCCACTGAGACACCATACATTCAGAAGAGATACAAGGAAATCATTAAAGAAGTCAGCACTTGAGTTAAGAAAATTGGCTACAACCCTGGCACAGTAGCATTTGTGCCAATTTCTGGTTGGACTGGTGACAACATGCTGGAGCCAAGTGCTAACGTGCCTTGGTTTAGGGGATGGAAAGTCACCTGTAAAGATGGCAACACCAGGGGAACCACACTACTGGAAGCTCTGCATTCCATCCTGCCACCAACTCATCCAACTGACAAGCCCCTGGGTCTGCCCCTCCAGGATGTTGACAAAATTGGTGGTATTGGTACTGTCCCTGTGGGCCTAGTGGAGATTGGTGTCCTGAAATGTGGCATGGTGGTCAACCTTTGCTCCAGTCAATGTTAAAACTGAAGTAACGTCTGTTGAAATGCACCATAAAGCTTTGAATGAAGTTCTTCCTGGGGACAATGTGATCTTCAATGTCAAGCATGTGCCTATCAAAGATGTTCATCTTGGCAAAAATTACCCACCAGTGGGAGCAGCTGGCTGCACAATTCAGGTGATTATCCTGAACCATTCAGGCCAAATCAGTGCTGGCTATGCACCTGTGCTGAACTGTCACACAGCTCACATTACATGCACATTTGCTGAGCTAAAGAAGATGATCATTACTGTGGGAATAAGCTGGAAAATTGCCCAAAGTTTTTTTTAATCTTTTGATGCTGCCATCATAGATATGGTTCCTGGCAAGCCCATGTGTATTGAGAGCTTCTCTGACTATCCTCCTCTGGGCCATTTTGCTGTTGGTGACATGAAACAGTTTCTGTTGCTATCATCAAAGCAGTGGACAAAAAGGCAGCTGGAGCTGGCACATCACCACATCTGCTCAGAAAGCTCAGGAGGATAAATTAATATTATCCCTAATACCTGCCACCCACTATTAATCAGTGATGGAAGAACGGTCTCAGAACTGTTTGTCTTTTGTTTGTTTTTAATATATCTTTATTGATTTCAGAGAGAAAAAAGAAGAGGGAGAGAGAGACAAACAGAAACATCAATGATGAGAGAGTCATTGGGGATTGAGCCTGCAACCTGGGCATGTGCCCTGACTGGGAATTGAACCTTGATCTCCTGGATCCTAGATCAATGCTCAACCACTGAGCCATGCCAAGCTGGGCAGAATTGTTTGTCCTAATTGGCAATTTATGTATAATTAAAAAACTGGTTAATGATTATAATGCATCCTAAAACCTTCATAAGGAAAGAAGGATGTTTTGTGGACCATTTATTTATTTGTTTGTTTGTTTTGGTGTTTATTTTAAGTTATTAGTTTTTCAGGGATATTTTTTCCATTTATTTTCAGAGAGAGTGGAAAGGAGAGGGAGAGAAGAACATTGATGTGAGAGAGACACACTGATTGGTTGCCTCCCACACACGTGCCTACCGGGGCTGGAGATGGAGCCAGTAACCATGGTACAAACCCTTGGCTGGAATTAAACCCAGGACCCTTCAGTCCATGGGTTGGATGCTCTAACCACTGAACCAAACCAGCTAAGGCTAGGACTTTTTAATGAAAACAACTTGACCAATAATCTGCCAATGAATTCTGAGACCCATTAAAACAAAGTTTAATGAGAAACCTGTGTGTTCTTTGGTCAACACTGTAACTTACCTACTTAGGTGAACATCTTAAGTAAGAGTTGCCCATAACCTATTTCTGGTGTCAATATGCTGACGCTTTGGAATTTGGTAATTCTAAGTTAATGTTTTTTTCTGGGGAGACGTTTTGGTTTTTTCCCCCCACCTTGTCTTAAGGGGAGGAATCATCAGTTTATAGAGTAAAAAGCTATGAGGTGGGGGTTTTGTTGGTGCAATATTAAATACTTTTGGACAGCTCTGGCCAGTATGGCTTAGTTGGTTGCAGTGTCATCCTGTACACCAATAGGTTGTAGGTTTGATTCCTGGTATAGGGCATATACCCAGGCTGCAAGTCCCACCCTCAGTCATGCTGGAGGCAATTAATTGGTCTCTCTCTCTCTCTCCTCTCTCTTTTTCTCTCTCTCTCCCCCTTCCACTCTCTAAGATCAATAAAAATAAAAATAAATAAGTAAATAAAAAAATAAATAAATAGGTTAGGACAGATTAGGAAAGAGTAAATTTGTTTATTTGTAAGTTAGTTCATAAAGGCCAAATTCTGTTATATTAAAAGTCCATGTGTTACATATAAAATTTTGTGAAGTTACATCAACATTGAGTAAATTTATTGGTATGTCAAATTTTAGTTTTCCAGTTTTACTGGAATGTGAGTTCTCACATTTACAAATACTGAAGTAGTTTAAAGAACATAAAATGAAGCTTAAGTAGTATTGAGCACTATCTTGCTACAGTTAATTGTATCCAGATTCTAGGAAAAATAAATGATACTGGAAAAAAAGAAGGGAAGGGGAAAAAATGAAGGAAGGGAATAAAATGGGGAAGGAGAAAAATAAGAGCTACTGTTGTTAAGTACAAAGTCTCTTAAACACACATCACAAAAAAATATTCTAACTGCTTTTGGTTTAGGAAGCATGAAAATTTTTATCAGTTATGTCTTCTCCAGAACTGTTGAATTAAATGTCACCTTGACATCTGTGTATATTTTGCTATGTTCCAACTGCTACAACTAAAATGACTATTCTAAGCTCTTTATACAGTGGACATTTATTCTTTTCCTCACGAAAATCTATTCTATATTTTTTTCTTCTTAAGAACCCTAATTTCCCAGTCACTAGGTTTGGATTGGACTGACTCCACACCAAGTTCCCCAGGTAGGCATTGATCCTCTTAAGCCAATCAACTCACCTCAACTTCCAGCCTACTGTAATTAGTTCAGAAATGGGCCTGGATGAAAGTCTTAGCGGATCAGCATATACCATTCAGTTGGCCACAGTGATTGATTCAAAGTTAGGCAGTTTGTCATGCTGGTCCAGAGTGCCTTCTGGGAAATGCTAGGATGTACAAATTCTATCTTCTCTTCTGGGTTGGTGATTTAAGGATGTAGGGCTTGAGATTACCTTGAGAAGAGAGCCTGAAGCTGTCTGTGAATCACTGTGTGGAGCCAGAGGTTGAAAGAAGTCCATAAAAATCATAGTCAAAGGGAGGAATTTTGCTGCACTCTATCAGAAAATCTTCACTGTCAAGAGGCAATTCAGATTGTTTTAGTTATCCTCCCAGTATATCTGACAAGTGCTCATAGCTTCTCCTTCTCAGAGTGGTTAATTGCTTATTCCAAAGATCTTCTGCTGCTGGCCATTTATAGCTAGTCGTCCCATCCACGTACCGTAATCTATTCTCTTCTTAAAAACAAATAATGAACAAAAAATTGTTCTTGACAATACTTTAAACCCTTCCTCATTTACTCTCAGTTGTATTTGTTTCACCCTGGTTTCTAGGTTTCTGGTCTTACCAAGTTCATGTTAATTGAGACTTCTGGATTGTTCTCTCTGGCACTCCTCCAGTCCCTCATTTTGGTTTACTGGACTTTGGCTTCCCAAGTGGATCTCTACACTATTTTTTTTTATATTCTTGTTGGCCCAAATTCCTTATCCATTATATCTGCTGAAAAAGTCTCTACTTTAGTTCCCACCTGGCAGAATCTCACTATCTGAGCACCCTCTACTCCTTTTTGAATATTGTGAGATTCAGTCAGGTGAACAAATGATGAAATTCTCATTCTGCGTCAGGTACTTTATTAAAGATCTTTATAACATTTTCCCTTGACCTAAATAAGTTATAAATAATATATTCATAATTAATGCAATTAAAATACTTATTTTAAGATCAGCATATATATTAGCACTGCTGGCATGCCTTTATTCTAAAGAACCTGTGTTCTTCTTATAGCACACAGTTGAACTCAAACTAGAATATGGGTGATTTTATTTTCATTCCTTGCATTCAAAAACTATCAGGGCCAAATACTTTCTTGGCTTATGACAAGGTCAGTGGAGAATTCTCAAAACAAAGAATTGGACAAAAATGGACAAAAAGGTCTACTTTTGATGGTTAACGTCTTAACTCCTAAAATGAAGTACATTTTAAACAGTAATATCTTAATTAGTATTTTTGGATAGTTCCAAATATTCTAAGGTTGTTTCTTAGAAGTCCTTAGAACACTGCATAAATGGGCTATATTGTCTTGGTTTTGTTATAAAATTGTTTTACTTTGTTGCACTGTGGCAGGATACTTCCACTCTATCAGGATGTATTAAAATAAACAAGTTTAGGTAAGCACTATTATATTCACTAAAACTGTGATGTGATGGAAAGTGTTCATTATATCACTTAGAGAAAGCTGGTCATAGACAAAGGGGGTAAATTTCAATTAAGACAAATTTGCATCCCAAATTTAATAGTTATTGTAGTACTCTATACTTATTTTGTATCAATCTTCACTCTCTACTCTCATTTATAAGATTCAAGGTTCTGACTTCTTATTTTACATTTCTGTTTATTTCACTAATGTATTCTTATAAGCTGTGTGGCAAAATTTGACCATAAAGATTATAAACAAATGACCTTAACATAATCACTGACAATTTCCATCAATTTTTCTTTAATGAATCTAATAATATATAAGATTTCCAATAAGTCCTTTCTTACTACTTTTTTTTTAGGCTATAAAGTCTCTAAATCTAAATATTAGCTTGTTAAGAAGTTTGGAAAGTAGAAAAATAAGCTATTGCCTATGGATGAAATTCAGGAAAAGTCACATTGATCTCCTTTGTCTCTAACAGTATGTTTTTACCAAATTTGTGAAGTTCACATATTATAAATTTTCAAGGGTGACTATCAGAACTCCTTCTGGTAACAGTAATCCCAACTTAAGAAAACACAAAACAGCAAGATAGATATAATGGGAAAACTCCAAAGAAGTGACAAGGGAACAAGTGGGTCATTCAATTTTAACTGCCTCCCCACCCCTGCAAAGCTTCACATTTCAAAACTCTGCTTCCTAAGAAAGCCTGTGATTTTAAAATACAAGACCCTTAAGAAAAAGAAAAAAAAAATAAGAGAGATAGCTTCATCAATTAAATAATAAATTATCAGATGGCACAGATTGCCATTTTAAACCATTTCAGCAGAAATATAACAGTATTGAAATGTGTGATCACAACTGACCTAATGGTGAGGCTTATTTTATAATTTATCCCTGGGTAATGGAGGCCACCTGTCAAATCTGGTAAGAGTGTGAGAAGGACTCCTGCTTTAATAGATAAAAGAAAGCTCTTCAAGGAATTTAAAGTGAAATAAATATTACCTAGGTGATTTGAATATCTGATGGTCAAACTTAAACCTTTTGCCAAGCCTTGTTTTAACTGACTTTGAATATCAAGGGCATTAATTTTGCATTTTTTCCTGTCAAGTAATAGATTAAAATATGAACTTTTAATATTGGGAACTCTATGATTGAAACTTTAAGGTGAATTTTAAATATATAGCTAAAATAAAACGTTGTGACAGGTATTTTTGTCACAACAATCCTATTGTGACAGGTATTTTTTTCCTTTTTCTTAAATTTATTGGGGTAACATTGGTTAATAAAATTATATAGGTTTCAGGTGTAAAATTCTATAATACGTCATCTGTATATTATATTGTGTGTTTACCACCCAAGTTAAGTCTCCTTCCATCACCATTTATTCCACCTTTACTCTTGTCTACCTCTTCCCACCTCCTTTTCTCTCTGGTAATCACCATACTGCTGTCTGTGTCTATGGGGTTCTTTCTTTCTTCTTTCTTCTTTTTCTTTCTTTCTTTCTTTCTTTCTTTCTTTCTTTCTTTCTTTCTTTCTTTCTTTCTTTCTTTCTTTCTTTCTTTCTTTCTTTTTCTTCTTCTTCTTTCTTTCTTTCTCTTTCTTTCTTTCTTTCTTTCTTTCTTTCTTTCTTTCTTTCTTTCTTTCTTTCTTTCTTTCTTTCTTTCTTCTTCTTCTTTCTTTCTTTCTCTTTCTTTCTTTCTTTCTTTCTTTCTTTCTTTCTTTCTTTCTTTCTTTCTTTCTTTCTTTCTTTCTTTCTTTCTTTCTTTTCTTTCTTTCCTCTCTTTCTTTCTTTTCTTTCTTTCTTTCTTTCTTTCTTTCTTTCTTTCTTTCTTTCTTTCTTTCTTTCTTTCTTTCTTTCTTTCTTTCTTTCTTTCTTTCTTTCTCTCTCTCTCTCTCTCTCTCTCTCTCTCTCTCTCTCTCTCTCTCTCTCTCTCTCTCTCTCTCTTTCTTTCTTTCTTTCTTTCTTTCTTTCTTTCTTTCTTTTTCTTCTTTCTTTCTCTTTCCTTTCTTTCTAATCCCTTCACCTTTTTCATCCAGCCTGGAAACGCCCCATCCCGTCTCACAGCTGTCAGTCTGTTCTCTATCTTTCAATCTGTTTTCATTTTGTTTGTTAGTTTACGTGGTGCATTAGATTCATATGAGTGAAATCATATGATACTTGTCTTATTTCACTTAGCATAATATTCTCAAAGGTAAGATTTCCTTCTTTTTTACAGCCAAGTAATATTCCATTGCATAAATGTCCCACAGCTTTTTCATCCACTCATCTACTGATGGACACTTGGGCTGCTTCCAAATCTTGGCTCTTGTAAACAATGCTGCAATGAACATAGGGGTGCATATATTTTTTTGAATTAATGTTTTGAATTTCTTTGGCTAAATTCCCAGAACTGGAATCACTGGGTCATAAGGCAGTTCCATTATTGATTTTTTTGAGGTAACTCCATACTGCTTTGCACAGTAGCTACACCAGTCTGCATTCCCACCAACAGTACACAAAGGTTTCCTTTTCTCCACATTCTTGTGAACACTGTTTGTTGATTTATTGATGATAGCTATCTGAATTTCAAAATGTTGTATTTTTCTGACAGTGCTCTAATTTTCTGTTCCTGTGTGTTTCTCTCTGTGCCTCTGTCTTTATCTGTCTATCTAGTTTTTCAACAGCAGGATGCTAACCAATGAATTTTAAATTAGTGTACTTGGTCTGTGACCTAAGAAACCATGCTAGGATTATTTTAAGAAATAGTGGTTCTTATAATAATTTACAAGAACTTTTTTTACTGTGAATATTTTATTAATCCTAGACAATTTATAACCTTCGTCTGTTCACAGAGTAAAAGTGTGTCTATTGAGTTTGCAAACTTTTATTTCGTGCTTACATTTTAGACAAAATCTTATTGTTCAACAAGTAGTGAAAAATACACTTATTGGCTAAAAATCTCCTCAGTCCTACCTGAAAATTGAGCAAAGGGTTAAATTTAATTGCAACCACTTCCCAACAGCAATCATGTGTATTCAGTTGGGAGAAGAAGGACATTTTTAACAATTTATTATTGACTTGTACTATATAGTTCCTACTTACAATTAAATTGCATCAGCATTTTACTGTGTGGTATGTCAGAGTAGAAACGGGATATAATTTCCTCAATAGAAGAGAATACTTGTAAACCAAATGTCCAATGCTGTAATAAAATGTTTGAAGATTACATAATTTTTGCACGAAATAATTTTTGGGGTAAAATTTGCATAAAATTAGCTACCTGTGAAAATAAATATTTCTATAATGTGTTACAGATATTTAGGAAAATTGTTCCTCAGAATAATTTTACTCATAAGATTAAGTGGTCCACAATCTACTTGAATCATGTAAATATAAAATCAAAACCATATTTGGAAGAAGACATGGGGTATATGATTATGTGTGATTATTATTTTCATTATATTTTTCTGTATTTTTCAAATATTTCAACAGTAAGTACATATTTTTGTTGTGTGAAAAAAATTAAATAACTTTAAGTATTAATAAATAATTACAATAAGAAAAGTTCCTGATATACAAATTCTCAGAAATAGCCTAAGGTCTCTGATTCCCAAAAAGTTCTGGAAATTTTCCTTCTCTCCTTTTCCCCCTTGCTTCTGTCAAGTGATTATTGCAGAGGATTAGCATTCCTGTCCAGTATTTTCACTGTTTATTAAGCATAAATCTGGTTCATCATGGCACCCTCAAGGGTAAAACCAGTAAAAGTGAAAGAGAAGAAGGAAAATCTTGAACAGTAGCTTTCCCCTTCCCATTCTGTGGTTGTGCTCCCTGGCTCCCTTCACAAAACCATCCTGGTCCAGTTGTGGTCCTTGACTCTGAAGCAGTTTTTAAGACTTATATAACCTAAGGGGACCACATCTAGTTTTCCTTAGTTCTAGAATGCTTTTCCTTTGGAAACAAACAAACACTCCCATTATTAGTATGTTTTGTGCTTTTGCTCTTCAATATAAAGTTTTAGAAAAAGTTTAAAAAGCTTCAAAAATCAGAAAGCAGGAGGGGTATTAGGAGAGTCATTTTACATCCTGTAATTTCCCCATTTGCTCTTTGTAGTAAGTCCTCTAAGAAACCTTAAGTGACAGTATATTACACTGTGTTCAGGGAAAGTAACATAAAGGAGAAATATGAAACAGTAGTTATTTTACACTTAATCAGGGATGTTAGAAACCCTTATCTGAACTAAGAAGACAACATTTGAAAAGAAAAAATCAAAGGCAACAAGCAATGCCTTGTAATTACCTATTCTACACGAGGTACTCTGTAGGTGTGGTAGGTAGAGCAGAGTTTGTTGTTAACCTTTTCTTCTTATTTTGGGTAAAAAAGTTCAATTCTGAGAGAATAAATAGGAAGCCTAATGTGGGCCACATATCAGGCTGAATTCTCTAATCAAGAGTTAGGATTAGCAAAGCCTTTGGATGGCACTCTATGTGATTCTTATTTTTGTGTTACTTCTCAATCTGCTCCATGTTGGAGATAGAAGTAGGAGAGATTCAAGTCCCATTAGCAGATAAGATAGACTTTTTTCCTACTGTGGAGGAGCTTAAATTTTACTTGTAGTGAAGAAAAGAGTTATCAATTATTTGTACAAGCAAATCTTTATTCATAATTATGATGAATGCTGCAAAGATGCTATGGGAGCATCTACCAAGAGGATCTGCCTGACTTTGGGAGGTCAGGGAAGATTATCTTGAGAAAAGGAGCTTTGCAATGAACTTGCGAGGATGAGTTGGAGACACTGAAGTAAAGGGAGAGAGGGGAGTGAGCATGTTAAACATTAGGAAGGACAGGGCAAAAGGAACATGTCACTATCATTGATTAGAGAAATCCACCTGGTTTATGTGAAAGTAAATAACACTGAGATAAGCAGGGGCTTTCTTCTTCATCCACAGAGCAATGAGTAGCCTTTAAATGATTTTAAGCCAGTATCATTTTGTTTTTTAAACTAATCAGTAAGTCTTCAGTGAGGAGAATTTTTCAAAAAGGGTTCAAGACTAGATGTGAAGAAAGCTTCTAGGAGATTATGAAATAGCCAAGGGGCCCATGACTCTCATCCCTCACCATCTAGTTAGAGGTCTAGAAACCCAGAGCTCCAGAAGTCCTTAGCCCGCTGTCTAGTTAGAAGTCAAGTATACATCCTCATACCAGTTGTATTGTGGAGATATGATATGCCTTTAGTATATCTGGTAGGAAATATGGCCTCATATTTCTTTTTTTTTTTTAAATAGGTCTTATTGATTTCAGAGAGAGAAGAAAGGAGAGGGAGAGAGAGAGATAGAAACATCAATGATGAGAGAGTCATTGATCAAGCCCGCAACCCGGGCATGTGCCCTGACCAGGAATCGAACCCAGATAGCCGGGATCCTAGGTCGACACTCAACCACTGAGCCACGCCCGGCTGGGCTGGCCTCATATTTCCAACAGAAGTAATGCCAACTAGTTCACCTCATTATGTCAGTGTTTTCATATGCTCCTAATTCACAATGGCTAGAATGAACTTTTCAAGGCTAGTTGGAGAAACCAATCACCCTTTTCACCTTTCTCTTGAATCTGTTTTCTACTTACTCCCCAGGATGAACATATTCCTCTTCTAAGTAGGAGATGCCAATATCTGGCATTTTTTTATTTCTCACTTTGGCCTTTCATCTTTAGTCCAGACAAATATTTTCAACTGACTCTTTAATACTTTTTCTTCCTGGATGTTTTGAAGGTATCTCAAACTCAATTTTTCTAATACTGTATTTGTTTTTTCAATTCACTTTGAATTCCATATCTTATTAGTAGCTAGAAATCCCAAAGTAATGTCACCCTCTATCACTCATTTAAATATTAACCACGTCATCTTAAAAATACCTCAAATGTGGTTCCTGCAAAAACAATAATAACAATACCTTAGCAATAATACAAAAACAATAATTATTAGGAGCTTAATAAGTGCCTAGCATCTGTGCTGAAAATAAGTTCAGTTATTATCCCCATTTTACTCACAAAAAAACAGAGAGTCAAAGAGGTTACATAATTGTCACAGAGATTATAAATTGCAGTATCTATTCTGCAGTTTTCTCTTTTGGAAATAGAATCCTCAATTATCAGGTGGTTTTTGTGGTGATCCAAAACAAAGATTTTATTTCCTTTCAGGCTTTTAACCAGGTAGGCCTTGTAACTAGAATCTGAACATTGGCTGTGCTATTAAAAAGAAGAAAGTATCTATCTTCCCCTTTCATTCCTTTCCTTTCCTTTTGGCTGGAATGAATCATCTTGGATCACACAAAGGAGAGCAACATTTTAGAGAAGGCAGAGTAACATGAAAAGTAGTGTGAACCATGAAGACCTCATAGAACAAATCCATTCTGACAGATTATTTCCAGTGATGGCCAAGTAATTCTTCCCATTCTGCAAGTCCTTTTGCAATAAAACTTTGCCATCTCTATCTTCAAGAGGAATTTTACCTCCCTTTATGACTTGCTTTAACTGGTAGAATGCAGCAGAAAGGACACTGTGACTTTCAGACCTAGACCTTAAGAAGCCTTGTAGCCTCTGTTTTCAGCCTCTTGGAACCAATATCTATGTCAAAAAGCTTATGCTAGACTACCAAATATTAAGAGACCATACAAAGAGAGAGAGGTCACATGCAGGAGAATCAAGTGGTTGCAGTTGCAGTCAGCACAAAGCCACTAGACCTGTGACTTAGGACATTTTGGATGTTGGAGACCCACTGGAGTCAGTCCAGCTGACATGATGTGAAGCAGAGATGAGCCTTCCTCACTAAGCGCTGCCCAAATTCCTGACCCTCGAGTAAACAGTTTATTTTTAAGCTCCAAAGTTTTGAGGCAATTTTTTCAGGAAGCAACATGACTATAAAAACCTCTACATAGGCTGGACTGTTATGAAAAGAAACTTCTATGTAGTAATCGGTCACTGTCATTTTGTATCTCTGGTACATGAGTGGAGCCTATATTCTAGCTACTATAGCAACAACCAAGTTCTCACAGAAAAGTGTCTGAAAGAAGATTTGAAGCAAGGCAAGCTAGCTCCAGAACCCAAGCTCTAAACCACACAATTATACATCATGGAAGGGAAAAAGAGATAAGAAAGTAAGAGACACATTTATTCATGGAAAATATTTTGTTCCAAACAAATAATGAAATATCCTTTATCAGAAGATAAAGATTGTTTTGATGTTTATTAATCATATTATATAAACTGACATAAACCTCTTATCTGACTGATGGGGAGACTTATGCTCTATTTTCTTCAAACCTTTATCAATATTTTTCTACAAAAATGATATCATTCCAAGAAGTTGAAGGTACCCACTAAAGCAGCAATTTACTTTTTTCATCCATGGCACACATAAACTAATTACTAGAATTCTGTGGCACATCAAAAAATACATTATCTTTTTGGCTAATATGATAAAAAAAGGTATAATTTGATTAATTCACACTGGATGGCTATCACTGTGTTTGTTGTCATTTTTTTATTTGACAATCTAAGGGAAAAGAGGTCAATGCCCCTGACTAAATAGTCAGGTATTGCATCTTTAAAATTTTTTGTGGCACATAGGTTGAAAATTATTGCACTAAAGCTTAAAATATAGCTTTTCTGCATTTCTACTTTATAACTGCCTTACATGTTCTTCTACCTGCCTGAAATGTCCTCCTTTTCCACATTTCCTTTTTCATATTTTCATTCAACTACTTCCTCCTATGTGGAAACTCTCCTAAGCAACCCAATTCCAGTGAACTTCTATAGCACTTACCAGTTCCATGAATTTGACAGGTCAGATACATAGTTTTGTATTATTAATGTTTTACATATTGTTCATTACAAAGCTTTTTATGAGCTACTCACTGCCTGATGAATATCCTCAGGTGCTAGAGGAAATTACAAATAAGGATAAAGCACAATCCTCCAACCAAGAAGTTACAATGTGGTAAGAGAGATAAAAAAGTACACAAATGATTATAAGTCAAAGTAATAAACAATAATATTTTTTGCCTAGGTGTTGCCAAGAACGACCACTGGAATCCCTTAATTTTACTTGATAGAAGCACTATGTACGCCTTTTCCCTTCTTATTAAATTATAAGCTTCTTCAAAGCACAAACCTTATCGCATGTTTTGGTTCCTTCACAGACTCTTAAGTTGACCATTTTGCCCATTGTGAATATCAAACAAATGTTAATGTACTTTCTTGATTCACTTTAGAAATACAAACAATGAACACTTAGAAAATCGTCATTGCATTAAATCTCACATATTACAACAAACTCCAGGAGACTATATTAATATTTTTATTATTTTATTTTTATTTTAATCAGAACTATGTGTAACATATTACACTTGAATAAATAAGCTATCACCTTAAATTTATAAATTGTTTGTACTGAAAATATTAACACTGTTTTTGTTATCAAAATTTACCTTGCATACAAAAGTACTATAGGCTATGTATAACTATTTTTTCTGGACTATTCTGTTAAAGATTGTGAAATGTCAAATGAAAATAAAGTTATATCACTGACCTAGGTGTTGCCAAATCTAAAATGTGTCTCAAAAACAAATGAGTGTATACTTTGATTAGCATGTAACAGCACTGTGAATTCAACAACTTATAATTTTCTAAAACAAACAAAACAAACAAAAACAGAAAGAAGAAAAGAAAACTGGAAACAGCACTAGGTTGCCAACTTTATGTTTTTCTGAGGAAGTGAGGTGAAATTTGAGAGAATTCCCTTTGGAGTTGTTTGTTTGTTGTCAAAAGCCACTCTGTCATGGTTGGCATTTTTCCACAGGTTGTGCTGGGGTTTATTTTTCCACTTCTAAAAGTGTATGTCTTTAACAACAAATATAATTTATCTGGATATATTTCTTTTACTTCTTAAAATAATTCTTATTTATTTTTATAATTTTTAAGGTAGTAAATGTTACAATATTATCCCTGTCTGTATTATCTACCTTAAATTAGAAGTACTAAGTGAATAAGAATATGTATATTTAACACTCTTTTGTTTTGCATCATAAACAACTGATAACACTTTATAAGAACAACTCTAGAATAGAAAATTTCAAGCTTGTATTTCAGATTGACTATAAAATAACCTATAATTCTTCTCAATAAATGTAAGACAGTTAATTCACAGTAAATAATTTCATTAAAATCAAAACTATCTCCAAATATTTAATTTCTTTGGCTTAAAAATCTGTTATATTTAAGATAAAATTACCTTTGTTCATAAGTACCAACAAATATGTACTTTAATTAGGCATAAAGCAAAGAAAATGAAATTAATGAATGCAAAGGAACTTAGAAATATTTAAAAGAACCAAATAAAGTATTGTTATTTATAAAACAGATATATTTTGTATTATAGGAAAACAGTCTAACAAAAACCCAAACTTCTTATTAACTATTTCAAACACAAAGGAACTCTAAGAGTTACTGAATTTGGAACTCCTGTGCTACTATCTTGATTTTGTTATCAGTCCAGTTAGAATTTCCAGGTTTTTTTGCTTTATATGTTATGGTAAATTGCTAAGGCCTGACAACAAGCTGCACTTTGCCAGGCTCAGACACCAAGTTGATAGGCTAATGATTCATAATGAAGCCACCAAACATCGATTACATAAATGAAACTAAGAACAGGGCCAACACAGGTACACTCTACTACTTTGTTCATCTCTGTTGGCCAAAAGCCAACAGCATGACAAGTGAATGCCCCTAAAGCCATTGGGGCACAGCTCCTTCACTCCAGGGAAAGATTGGACATTGCATACCTGTGTGATCTCTATCTGTCTAAGGACACCTTAATGAACCCTACAAGTACACCTAATGAGAATACATCTGAAGGGTCAATAAATTCACATACTAGGAAAGGTACAAGGTAATAAAAAAAAAAGTTAACAGTAGAAAAAAACCATCTGACTGACAAAACGTAATCAAATTTATAAAGCACAAAGCAAGCAGCAACAGAAAAGACAATTTCATCTCTTCCAATATTTTTAATTTTGAACATGTACAACTCGATATCATTAAAAAAATTAGTGTAATTGGGTTTAATCAGAGCATTAAACACTTTTATTTACTCTCATAATGTATTTTTATGTGTAAGAAACTAACAATTTCAAGCCAAAATGTTTTCCATTGGGACACACTTTTGCATTTTTAATATAAATGTGCAGAGAGAATATGATTTTTGGACAAACATAAAGACAATTAATAAGTGGTGTATACATACAGAATAGAAGCAATTAATTGTAATAAAATTAATATATAATAAATACAATAAAATTTAATACATTGTACAATGCCTTGGAAATCAGCTGATAGGGGTTTAAACAAAAGGATGTAAAATTTCTATATATTAGAATCACCTGAGGAAAAACAATTCGATAAGCTTTTGATATAATATAGTAACTATTAAAATAAGTTATTGGTAATTTTTGGCCATTATAACAGTCATTATAGATAAATACATTACATGAAGCATTTGGCCATTTATTAAACCCTCCATGTATCTTTTTTTAGCAGTGCCCAAACCAAACCAGCTTATTCTGAGCAGAGGGCTAAAAAGAAGAAGGTGCTGGTAGAAACAGTTTCAGCTTTCAGTGCAGCAGAAATATTCAGTCCATAGGCAAATTGAAGTATCTGAGGGGCTTAACAACAACAGATTTCCAGACCTGATAAGCATCAGGTTAGAAGTCTTAGATGGGTGCAGGTTGCTTCACAAGAGTCAAGAATTTAGTTGAAGGGTCAAGAATAGTTGAAGTTTACAAAGTCAATAGAATGGAAATTCTAACTTCAGTAATGATTCTTTGGTTTGGACATAGAAGTGCATATATCTTTGCAAATAAATGTTTTCAAGTTTTTTGGGTAGATATCTAGAAGAAGGATTGCTGGGTTATATTGTAACTCTATTCTTAATTTTTTGAGGAACCATCATACTGTTTTCCATAGTGGCTGTACCAGTTTATATTGCCATCAGCACTGAGTGAAGGACTTCACTAGCTATTAAGGAAATGCAAATCAAAACTACAAGATATCACCTCACAACTGTTGGAATAACGAGTGTTGCAGAGGTTGGGGAGAAAATGATTTCTTTTTCTCTTGTAGCTTTCAGACCTGACTCTTGTTAATGCTTTCCTGACTTCAACCTTATCACTTCTCAGTGACTCAGCTGCTGACCAACATCCTTGATCAGCGCCCCCACCAGGTACCACAACTCCTCTAGGTCCCTGGAACATGGTGGATTGGGTTTCTACTTGTCAGCTGTGCCCTTTCTCAACACAGAACTCCACGTTTATAGCATTTCTAGGTCTCTAGTACAAGGTGATTTTTTAAAAAGAAACTCTTAGTTATCAAACAGCTATACTCAATTAAGTAATTTCATAAATGCCTCTTAAGTGTGCCAGATTAAGTAGCATTTTGATTGCCTGCTTATCAAAGGAAGGACAGGGATGAATGATTTCATATGAGATTATACTGTATAGTGCTTAAGAGTATGAAATGTGGCATGAGACAGTCTGCATTTGAACCTCAGATTTACCACCAACTAATTATGAATCTTGTACAAGTAACTTAACCTCTATGTGCCTCACATAATATCATCATCCACCTAAAAGAACTGTTACGAGAATGTAATTTTAAAAATGCTTATCAAACATTTAATATATTGCCTGGCCATAGTACATGCTATCTATGTGTTAGAGGTTGGTGGTAGATGTGGTGTCATTTACAATCAGGAAACCTGCTTCAGGTAGATTGCGCAAGACTCTTGGCATATGAATAACCCCTCCATCTGGGAAAGGAGCACAATTTGCCTCCCCCCACCATTCTTTGCTCTGGTAGGTTAAATATGGTAACATTTTTGGCTTCCCCTCCCTTTGTGAGATACAATATAGTTCTCCTCCTCTTAAAAATAGACTGGCCTTATTGACTTGCTAGACAAATAGATTATGACAGAAGTAATGTTCTTGCACTTCTGAGGCTAGATCATAGCTTTTTAGTTTCCACTTGTTGTCAAGCTGTGAGGAAGCCCAAGCAAACCACATTAAAAGGAACTAAAGCACTCAGTTGACAGCCCTGGCTGAATTCCAAGCCAGCAGCCAGAACCAACTTGCCAGCCTTGGAGTGAGCTATTTTAAGTGGCTTGATCCTACATGTTCAATTTAGCTGCCCCTACTAAAGCTACCTCAAGTAGAGACTAGCTTTCCAGCTGAACCCTGCCAAAACTGTAATGTGTAAGCAAAATAAATGATTGTTGTTATTTATGCTACTAAGTTTCGGGAAGGTTTGATACATAGCAATAGATAACTGAAACATTTATTAGAGCAATCTTTTAAACCACAACTTCAGAGTTCTGTTTATTGGTACATAATTTATTTTGGCACAGTGCTACCCAGACAACTGTTGATGCTATGTATGTTCCTGTTTACTAGCCATGAGGTTGGACCTGCTGACAAATCTGCTCAGGACTCCTTATGAATACCCTTAGAGACTAAAGTTTTCTTAAAATGGTAGAAGGAATTTTACACCCACTGTTCTGCCCTTCTTCAGGATAAGAGCCATGGTTAGGACTCTGACTTTGATAAGAATGGATTTCAAAACTGGGCCTATATATTATTAAAATTGTGATGCTATTCTTCACAGTGATTATAAACTATCTAAAATTATCTAGCCTGGCCGGGCATGGATCAGCAGTTGAGCATTGACCTAGGATCCAGGCGGTCAGGATTCGATTCCCGGTCAGGGCACATGCCCAGGTTGCGGGCTTGATCCCCAGTTGGGGGCATGCAGGAGGCAGCCGATCAATGACTCTCTCATCATTGATGTTTCTGCCTCTCTCTCCCCCTCTCCTTTCCTCTCTCTGAAATCAATAAAGATATATTTATAAATAAATAAATAATAAATAAAATTATCTATATTCTCAAAATGGCACTCTCAATTAAATAATGAATTTTAAGTATGGAGATATTTGTTTAGTTTTAAAAATAAAGGCATATATTAGTCAATAGTTTTTAAAATAGGTTCACCAGTTTGCATTTTCCATGTTGTACTCAATTTTGTTATCAAAATCTATATGCCATGAAATACTATCCAATGTATATAATTTAGTTCAATTAGAAATTTATACTGATTTTTAAAAAATATCCATGAGGAGATCAAAGAAGGCACTGAAGTAAATGGAAGCTATACTAACTTCCTACCAGGATCAAACTGGAATTACAACTAAATTATTGAACAATCATCGTGAATAACCAAAGAAGAGTAGATGAAGAGTAGATGAAGAGAAGTCTTATAACCAAGAACTTCTAGAAGAGGCTACATAGAAACTGCTCCAAACAAGTTGCCAAGGG
Organism: Miniopterus natalensis; assembly: GCF_054644295.1. Taxonomy (NCBI): domain Eukaryota; kingdom Metazoa; phylum Chordata; class Mammalia; order Chiroptera; family Miniopteridae; genus Miniopterus; species Miniopterus natalensis. The sequence continues at coordinate 30,378,499 of NC_142090.1, forward strand.
CTAGTCATAGGCATTGTCTTATATGGCCTGCACCAGAGTGACTCCCAAGAGGTCCAAAACCAATGCATCCAGAGTCCAGCTTCAGACAACATCAGAGCAAGATCCAATATGCTTCACAAGTGGCATCTCCAAAGGGAGATCTTGGTATATACAAAATCCTGATGAGGCAAATTTTGCTTCATGTGGTCAGCACCTGTACAGCAGCTTGCATGCTGTGGTAGGGGTTGAGCCTCAGATTCAGCCAGCCTGAGGGCAAATCCCACAAACCAATGACCCAATTGCATTCAAGACTCACAACAGAAGGGCCCAAATAACCCACAAAAGGAACATTTTTGTAGCACCTAGCCCAAGATGATCAGGAGAATGCACCACTGGTCCCAACAGGACACTGACCACATAAGGCCACTCCACAGAGACTGAAAGTCATAGCAGATCTATGTAATACATAGAAACAAACACAAAGATGCATCCAAGGACAGCCAAGATGGTAGCCTAGGCAAATGCAATACTTGCCTCCTGCAGAACCACATAAAATTACAACTACAGAACAACCATCATTCAAAACAGCCTGAAATCTGCTGAACAGAGTCTTACAACTGTAGAATTAAAGAATACACTATACTGAGACTACCAGGAAGGGTGGAGGCATGGAACAGGCTGGTCCAAAAATCAAATGTGTCTTTTTTATAATTGGGAGGGATATCTTGGCTGCAGTGGCCCCCTAATGAGGAGCAAGGAGACACAGCCCCCCAGCAGGCACTTAAGCCCAGGGTTCCAGGGCTGGGAAGAGAAGTCCCCTAACTTTGGACTATAAAAACCAGTAGGGATTGTGCCTGAGTGACACCAAAGCTGCTGGAGAGCAAGGCAGTTCCTCTCAAAGGGCCCATGCATGGACTTACTCGGACTTACTCCCTCTGAGCTCCAGCACTGAGACGGCAGCTTGAAAGGATCCAGGGATATATGGGGAGGAACTAAATTGTCTGACATCAGGGAAAGAGCTGGGGGGCAGTTTTCTCCCAGACAAAAGTGTCAACAGAGGTCACTGTTACTTTGCTGATACCTCCCTGCCACAGTGTTCAAAGGCAGTCCCCATATCTGAGTCTCCATCAACTTGGCCCATACTGCTTACCCCACCATGGTGATTCTCTGAGACCCAATTTTTAGCTAAACCAAGCTGTTTGCAGTAGTTTTTCCATATGAATGGCCTGCCTTGCTCTGGCTTCAAACTTTTCTAAATCTCTCAAACAAGCAGCAGCTGGCCTCAGCATGCCTCCTTCCTCTTGCTAAATGGTCCCAGGCACAGCTCTAGCAGCAGCCTACCTTGGTTCACAGCTTGGCTTTTCCTGGGCATCTCCAAGACCAACACAAGTAGCAGCCATCCACAGATCACTCTCTAGCTTGTGCCCTGTGACCCCAGGCAGGTCACAGGCAGTAGCTGACTTTGATCCTTCCAGGAGGCCCCAGAGCCAGTGCATCCAGTGGTGTTTCAGACCATGCCAGATTACAACCCTAACACATCCATGAGAGACACATTCAAGGGGCAGACTTGGTTAGCACCAGCACCCCAGTGAAGCAAGTCCTGCTCCATAGAAGCATTTCCTGCACAGCAGCTCTTCATTTGTAGTCACAGCTTATCTTATTGATATGGGGGTCAATCCCTCCCAGTGACACCAATAGCAAACAAGTCTCAGATCAATAAGACAGTGCACACAGCCCACACTGGGGAGCACCTAGAGGGTCCAGCTCAGGTAACTGGGGAGGCCGATCCACTGGGTCTTACAGGACACCTACTACACAAGACCATTCTACCAATTCTAGGGGACATAACAGCTCTACCTAATACATAGAAATAAACACAGTGAAACAGGTAAAACACAGAGACAAAGAAACATGCTGCAAATGAAAGAACAGAAGAAATATCCAGAAAAAGAACTAAATGATTTGGAAGCAAGCAAACTACCATATACAGAGTTCAAAACAATGGTTATAAGGATGCCCCAGAAACTTAATGAGACCTTCAAGGAACTTAGTGGGAACATCAACAACATAAAAAAGGCCCAGTCAGACATCGAGAATATGCTAACTGAATTGAAGAATAATTTACAGGGAATCAACAGTAAAATAAAGGATGCTGAGAATCAAATCAGTGATTTGGAATACAAGGAAGCAAAAAACACCCAATCAGAAGAGAAAAAAGAATCCAAAAGTATGAGGATAATGTAAAGAGCAGCTGGGACAACTTCAAGTGTACCAACATTGCATCATGGTGATACCAGGAGGAGAAGAGAGGGAGCAAGAAGTTGAAAACCTATTTGGAAAATAAATGACAGAAATCTTCCTACCTGGTGAAAAAATAGAATACAAGTCCAGGAAGCAAAGAGAGTCCCAAACAAGATGAACCCAAAGAGGTCTACACAGAGACTCATCATAATTAAATGCAAAGGTTAAAGACAAAGAATCTTAAAAGCAGCGAGAGAAAATCAGTTAGTTACCTACAAGGGAGCACCCATACAACTGTGAGCTGATTTCTCAACAGAAACTTTGCAGGCCAGAGGGAGTGACAAGAAATATTCAAAGTGATGAAAAGCAAGGACTTTCAACCAAGATTACTCTACCAAGCAAAGCTGTTATTTAGAATTGAAGGTCAGGTAAAGTGCTTTAGAGATAAGAAGAAGCTAAAGGAGTTCAGCACCAGTAGACCAGTACTACATGAAATGTTAAAAGGTCTTCTTGAAGAAGAAGGAAGAAGAAGAAGAAGAAGAAGAAGAAGAAGAAGAAGAAGAAGAAGAAGAAGAAGAAGAAGAAGAAGAAGAAGAAGAAGAAGAAGAAGAAAAAGGAGGAGGAGGAGGAGGAGGAGGAGGAGGAGGAGAAAAGATAAAAAATATGAACAATAAAATGGCAATAAATACATAACAATCAACAATTGAATCTAAAAATAAAAATAAATGAACAAGGAATCTAATAGAACTAAATAAACTGATGAACATAATAGACTGACAAATGTCAGGGGGAAGAGTGGTGGTGGGGTGGGAATAAATTAATCAAAGAACATATGCATGCATGCATTACCCATGGACACAGACAATAAGGTGGTGAAGTCCTGGGGTAGGGCAGGATCCAGAAAGGGGGGAAAAAAAGAAGGGCACATTTGTAATACTACCAACAATAAAGATTTTAAAAAAGATGAATCTAAAATGAGGCAAAAAAAAAAAGCTCCAAATGAAAGAACTGAAGAAGTCTCTAGAAAAAGAGCTAATAAAATGGAGGAAAGATATTTATCAGATATAGAATTCAAAGTAATGGTTCTAAAGATTCTTAACAGAATGAAGAAGGGCATAGAAACCATAAAAAAGGACTAGTCAGAAATGAAGAATACAATAACTGAGATGAAGAAAACAGTAGAATGAATAAACAGTAGACTGGATGAAGCAGAGGATCAAATCAGTGATTTGGAAGAAAAGATAGAAAAAAACTCCCGATAGAGCAGCAAAAAGAAAAAAAATTTTAAAAAATGGGCTTAGTTTAAGGGAACTTTGGGACAATATGAAGTGTAATAACATTTGCATCATAGGGGTGGCAGAAGAAGAAGAGAGAGAGCAAGGGATTAAGAACCTATTTGAAGAAATAAAGAAGAAAAAATGTTCTAACCTGGTGAGAGAAAAAAAGACACACATGGCCAGAGGGTCCCAAACAAGATGGACCCAAAGAGGCCTACAGCAAATCGCATCATAATTAAAATGGGAAAGGTTAATGACAAAGAGAGAATCTTAAAAGCCACAAGAGAATGGTACTCTTATTCAACATAGTACTGGAAGTCCTAGCCACAGCAATCAGACAAGAATAAGAAATTAAAGGCATCCAAATTGGAAGGCAAGAAGTAAAACTGTCATTATTCGAACATGATCCTGGAGTTCCTACATGCTCCCTCTGACACCACTTTGCTAGACCTGCCTGCAAAACTTGGTCCTGCTTCCAATCCAAAATACCTGTCTGGGAAGGTGGAAACCAGTATGGAGTCTGTGGGAAAAGCTAGTATGATGTGGAATTGGTGCAGTGTTATGGGAGAAGCTTCCACCACTGCTGCTTTCTGTACAAGGTTTGCAAGAAAAATATAGATAGCACAATGGTGACAATTCATGATGAAAAATTCTACTGCAAATCTTGCTATGGAAAGAAGTATGGGCCAAAAGAATATTATTACATCCAGGGTGCTGGCACTCTCCACATGAACCAGGGCAAGAGGTTGGCCATCAAGTTGGAAAATGTTCAAACTTGCATGCCTACAACAAGGGAGCAGGAAATCCCTGGCACAAAAATAGTTCCCAGTGTACCAAGTGTGGAAATAGTCTTGAATCAACAACTTTGACTGAGGAAGGAGGTGAAAACTATTGTAAATATTGCTATGCAAAGAACTTTGGGCCCAAGGGACCTGGCTATGGCCAAGGAGCAAGATCCCTTGTTTATGCTCAGTAAAGGTGTAAATCCAGAACTGAAATCACACACTGACACTCACTACATAATCTAGGCACAGATAATCTAACACTAAACTATGATGAAATTCTAGCAGCACTATGTACTATATATTGCCTTGTACTTGGGTAAGCTGGCTGACTAGTAGGAAGAGAGTACTGTACTCTTTCACCTTATTCATCAGCATATTCAAGAATCATTTCTTTTAAATTTTTAATAGAACTTCAGCTTTCATATTAAAAGAAAGAAACCCTAAAGCTCCACCAGAGACTACTAGATCTAATAAATAAATTCAGCAAAATAGCTAGATACAAAATTATTATTCAGAAACTGGTGGCATTTTTATACACCAATAATGAGCTATAAGAGAGAGGGAAACTTAGAAAACAATCTAATTCACAGTTGCTTCAATATGAATAAAATGCCTAGGAATAAATTTAACCAAAAATGTAAAAGACCTGTATTCAAAAATTTATAAGACACTGAAGAAAGAAACTGAAGAAAGTACAAATAGGTAGAAGCATATACCATATTCATGGATAATAAGAATGGATATCATTAAATTGTCCATACTACTCAAAGCAATCTATAGATTCAGTGCAATTCATATCAGAAAAACAATGTGGTACATCACAGACTTAGAACACATATTCCAAAATTTTATATGGAACCAGAAACCCCTGAATAACAACTGCAATCTTCAGAAAGAAACAGAAAGTTGAAGAAATCATGCTACCTGATATCAAACTATACTACAAGGCCATTGTAAGAAAAATAACATGGTGCTAGCATAAAAACAGACCTATAGATCAATGGAATAAAATAGAAAGCCCAGAAATAAACCCATGTCTTTATAGTCAATTAATATTTGACAAAGGAGGCAAAAACATATAATGGGGTAAAGATAGTCTATTCAATAAATGGTGTTGGGAAAATTGGACAGATATGTGCAAAAAAATGAAACTATACCAATACCTTACACCATACATAAGAACAAACTAAAAATGGATTAAAAATTTAATATTAACCATCTTAACAATAACCCACACTTTCAGACCAACTAGATTAAAGATTTAAAAGTTAAACTTGAAACCATATAAATCCTAGAAGAAAACATAGGCAGTAAAATCTCAGACATTTTTCATAGCAATATTTTTTCTGGTATTTATCCTCAGACAAAGGAATCAAAAGGGGAAAAAAAAGGGACTACGTCAAACTAACAAGTTTTTGCACAGCAAAAGAAACCATCAACAAAATGTAAAGAAAACACACTGAATGGGAGAATAGATTCACCAATACATCTGATAAGGGGTTAATATCCAAAATTCATAAGGAACTTATACAACTTAACACTAAAACAAAAAAATCCATTTAAAAAATGAGTAAAGGACATGAATAGACACTTCTCCAAACAATACATAGAGACATTATGAAAAGATGCTCAACATCACTAATCATCAGAGAAATACAAATTAAAACCACAATGAGATATCACCTCACACCTGCCAGAATGTCGATACTCAATAAATCAACGAACAAGAGGGTTGGCAAGGATGTGGAGAAAAGGAAACCCTCATGCATTGATGGTGGGAATGCAGACTGGTACAACCACAAAGGAAAACAGTATGGAGTTACCTCAAAAAATTAAAAATGAAACTGCCTTATGACCCAGAGATCCAATTTCTGGGAATTTATCTGAAGAGACCTGAAACAGTGATTCAAAAGAATATATGCATCTCTATGTTCATGGCAGCATTATTTACAACAGGCAAGATTGGGAAGCAGTCCATGTTTCCATCAGTAGATGAGTGGATAAATTTGGTGGTATACAAATGGAAAACTACTCAGCTGTAAAAAGGAAGAAATCTTACCGGTTGTGACAGAATGGATAGATCTGAAGAGCATTATGCTAAGTGAAATAAGCCAGTCAGAGAAAGACAAGTACCATATGATTTCATTCATATGTGGAATCTAATGAACAGAATGAACTAACAAGCAAAATGGAGACAGCCTCATAGATAGAAAGCAGGCTGACAGCTGTCAGAGCTGGGGGCACTGGGGACTGGGTTGGAAGAGATAGAGGAATTGAGCAAAAAAGAAAAAAAGAGAAATTTATACTTTAAATAAAATAGGTTTCATAAGTCACTTCAGCCTAGTTAGTGTATCATTGCAATTAAAAATAATAATTAAAAATTAAAGAAAATAATTAGCATGTTCTTCAGCTTTCGAAATCAGACAGCTGTTTTATTAACACTTATAAAACTGGAATAGTATTTTCCCTTAGGCCCAAACAAATGTGTCTATTTCACTAATTTCAGTGTGATGTTTAATTTTTAAGAAAACTAGATATTTTTCAACGTACACAGCCAAAGCAAAAAAAATTTAATTTTTATTAGTTATGTATAAAATTTTACTTACATAATGTGCATATTTATATAAATGACAATTGTATTACAGTGGGTGTTAAGTCACCCTTCCTAGAGAAATACTTGTCTCAGTAGAAGAAGGTGATGTTCTGTAATTTTTGAAGGGAAATGCTGGATGGAGAGCAATGAAATTATATTATTACTAATTCATTAATTATATTAATTGACACAATTTCAAAGTATTGTTAGTGCATCAGTGAGAATCAGTGAATAGTAGATAGGCATTCTGAAGTAGGGATAGAAACTTTTGGACTTGGGGCTCAGCAGATTTCAACAATGTAAACATCTATGATGATGCATGGATGTAACTGTGTGTGTTCTAAAGCACTAATTTTAAGATTCTATTTGTTTGTTTTCTAGTTAATAGCTTTATTAATCAGATTGAAACATTCAATAACCTACTAATACTTATATTGACACATCCTGCTACATTCCTGGAAGCCAGGACATCAGATTGGAGGGGTCACCATAGAGAATCTCTGGCTGAGTATATATTTCAAAGAGCTGGGATGTTTAGAAGTCTCACACAAGTGTCTGGAAGAGCAAATTGAGTCAGCTGAAGGGTTTTCCTTGATAATGACAATACATAGGATAGTTAAAAACAATTAAATTTCAATACCTTTTAGAATGGGCCTGTAATCTGTCTGTTTTCATCATTTCTTAATTTATTGGCAAGAGCATATATTATTCATTTTTTGTGCTTTGCTTAGCTTCCAAAAGCATAACAGTTTAAAATTTCTGAATTACAGTTATAAATCCTATTACCTAAAACTGTTTGTTTAGATATGATATGGAAGACTCACACAAGCACACACATGTAATGTAATTTAGCCTGTGCACAAAGTGCACTCTCTACATATTAAAAGAGAGAGAAAAAATCAAAATAGTTAAGTGGAATTTGTTGCCCTGTTTTATTAACCGACTTGGTCATTTGAATTCCTTAATATCTAATCTTAACAAAATGCTAATAATGCTTTAAAGGCAGTAGTATAATTCCCCTGAATCAACTAAAATCTAATTTTACTAAAAAATAATCTAATAGGAATAAGAGGTAATAATATGTATAACATATCTTATAAATGGCATCTAAGACAAAACAAAATTACCATTATCTTCATTTAATGATGAAATAATTGTTGCCAGGAAAAGAAAGTAAGGATGTCACAGCTTAAAACTCTATCAACTGAAATGTATAACTGTTGCTGCTGAGGAATTTCATAACACATATTCCAGTCACCTTCCCAAACAATAGACTGTGATTCAGATGTCTTGCAGGATTATTGGGGAATTAGTCTCTCTTTTTTTTTTTTTTTAATTTGTTTAAAACTAGTAGAATTCATCTTCTCTTTAAATCTATCTATGTCAATACTTATATATATCTATCTATATGCATTATTAAAAGAAAAATAAAGCAAATGAACAAAAAAGAAAACAAATATATATTTTCAGGTTTAGGTGAACTAACAATGCATTATAAAATAAAAATAATAGCAAAATGTGCCTTTTTAGTACATTAATGATTATCTATCATTTACTGTGATTATAACACACAACTGAAAAATAACATTTGTACTCATAGGTAGTCTAATGAGATTAGACATAGAGCTTTTGAAATAAATCTCAAACAGCTATTACCAAGTCTTATTGCTGTTTAGTATCTTCTATCTATAGTCATTTAGTCATAAAACTGGCTATAGACCAAATCTATATAGATTCAAAAAGGACATAAACACCTTAAAGGGCAAAAACAGACACCTGGAAAATCTTCCTTGAACAGGAGTTCAACTACTTCTTGTTGTAGTTTGCACATATTTCCCAGCATGAAGTTCACTTATTTAAATAGGTGAAAGTAATTAGATTTTTAAGTGATTGCACTGTCTATGGGTCTGCACTATGACGGAATTCATAGTAATAATTGCAAAATTCCTAAAATTCATATAAGAAATTTTGGAAAAATGCCCGGCCAGGCTTGGCTCAGGGGTTGAGCATTGACCTGGGATCCAGGCGATCGGGGTTCCATTCCCGGTCAGGACACATCCCAGGTTTCGGGCTCAATCAATGACTCTCTCATCATTGATGTTTCTATCTCTCTCTCTCCCTCTCTTTTCCTCTCTCTGAAATCAATAAAGATATATTAAAAAAAAAAAAAAAAAAAAAAAAAGAATGAGTGGCAGGTTCTTAATTTTCCACAACTAAACAAAACAAATGAACAAACAAACAAACAAAAAACAACCCTCAAGAATTAAATCAATCTCTCTCTATCTCACTCTCTTTTGTATAGTACATCAAATAACCACAGAATGTAAATATAGAACTGTGGTTTGTTTTTTTAAATCAAGTATGGGTACAAGAATAAATTCAAAATGGATAAAATACTTAAATGTAAGTCCTGAAACCATAAAAATCTGGAAGAAAACATAGGCAGTGAAGTCACAGACATCCCATGTAGTGGAATTTCCACCGGTACATCTAGGGCAAGAGAAATAAAAGAAAAATAAACAAATGCGACTACTTCAAACTGAAAAGCTTCTGCACAGCAAAATAAATCAGCCTTGAAATACAAAGGAATCTCACTATATGGGAGAACATATTTGCCAAGGATGTATCTGAGGAGGGGCTAATTTCCAAAGTGTACAACGAACTCATACAACTCAACAAAAGACAAACAATCCAATTAAAAAATGGGCAAAGGACCTGAATAGACACTTCTCCAAAAAGGACATACAGATGGACAATAGACATATGAAAAAAATGCTCAACATTGTTAATCATCAGAGAGATGCAAATTAAAACCACAATGGGATTTCACTTCACACACGTAAGAATGGCTACCATCATCCTCGCCAGCACAAGTCGTTTGTTAAACAACAAACGACTTGTGCTGGCGAGGATGTGGAGAAAGGGGAACCCTAGTACACTGCTGATGGGAATGCAGACTGGTGCAGCCACTATGGAAAACAGTATGGAGGTTCCTCAAAAAATTGAAAATGGAACTGCCTTTTGACCCAGTGATCCTACTTCTAGGAATATATCGTAAGAGTCCTGAAACACTAATCAGAAATAATATATGCACCCCTATGTTCATAGCAGCACAATTTACAGTAGCTAAGCTCTGGAAACAGCCCAAATGCCCATCAGTAGATGAGTGTATAAAAAAAGCTGTGGGACATTTACACTATGGAATACTATACAGCTATAAAGAAGAAGGATCTCATACCCTTTGGGACAATATGGATGGACCTGGAGATATTTTGCTAAGTGAAATAAGCCAAACAGAGAAAGACAACTACCACATGATCTCACTTACATGTGGAATCTAAAGAACATAATAAACTGATGAACAAAATAGATTCAGTGACATAGAAGCATGAATTAGACTGACGAATCCCAGACGGAAGGTGGGGGTGGGTAGGTGCGTTGGGAGAGATTAACCAAAGAATTTATATGCATATATGCATAACCCATGGGCACAGACAAAAGTATAGTGAAGGCCTAAGAAGTGGAGTGGGTGCAAGGTGGAAGAGGTTAATGGGGAAAAAAGGTAACATCTATAATATTTTGAATAATAAAAGAAAAAATGAAAAAGTAAATAAATCAGAATGTAAAATCTGAAGTGTAATATTTTTGTTTAGTAAGTGTAAATTTTAATTAATGCAAAATACTTTTATTGAATATTAATATCTTTAAAATTGAAATTTCTTTTTAGTTTTTTTTAAAATGTGTTTTAGTCATTATTATAACATACTACTATGTAAATATACATTTTTTAAATCTTTGAGCCCAGAAAGACATTATAATTAAAAGGTATTAATCTATTACTGATTTCCTTTTATGCATTATAGTATTTATGTGTATAATTTTATTGGCAGATATGCCAATAAAAACACAGACATTTAAATAAAAGAAAATTTCCATTGTCAATAAATAAATAAATAAATAAATAAATAAATAAATAAATCAATAATCAGGTATGGGAAGTACTAAGTATTTTCTATAGGGAAAATTTGAAACTGCATTAAAAATAAATATACATGACTGCTTCTATCAATTGTACTATGCTATAGCTTATTTTAAATATTAGATTGAAAAAACTTAAACTCTCTGTAAAGGGCTATTGTCAGAACCTAGCTGTATGAAAATGGTCTTTTATATATCTAAAAAAATTAATCTTCTTTAAACAATGAAGTAATTTCAATGTAAAAAATCATACAATGAAAACCACAGAGTTTTAGTGTCTGAAAAGTCAGATAATTATATATGCCATGGCTCTCAGACTTTCTGATCACCAATAGTGGTACTCAGTTTTAACATTTACATTTTACACTTTGTATTAGAGTAAGAACTCTGAATAAGTTTAAAAGGGCCATTTTTGAGTCTGAAAGGAATTTACTGTGTACATTTTATAATCTACTTGTTATAATATGAAGGTTTTGATATATGCTGATTAATTAGGCTAAAATAATCAATTTTTGCTCTATAAAGTTAATTCCACCATTAAAAAAAAAGAATTCACACAGTTATGCCAAGATTGCCTCTTATGAAATGTCTAAGATGACCAAATAAAATAGATACTGCATTTAAAAGTTAGATTAGGTTTCTTATGTTGCAATTTTAAATACACATAATGCTGTTTTTTATGAGAACTTGTGGATAGAAAAAATTAAAAGTGAATCCTATCTATGTTCTAAATAATTACGATACAGCATGATTAGATAGGAGTAATTATTATATGCTAAGTATATGCTGAAATAAACTAAGTTTGAAAGCTTACTCAACTTTATTAAGTGCCTTTTTTGAAAGTAGTGAATGGCGTAATTTAATTTGTGCTGGTTAGGCACACAGACTTCCAAATAACAAGACAATACTAAATTTATAATTATACCCAAATTATATTAATAAATGCAGAGGAAGAGATGTCTGAATGGCACTAGCCAAAGATTATGTGTTTCCTTTAACATTTTTTTCACAATTAATATTAGCACAGACTGATTTATTTTCATCAAAATAATCAATGCTCATGCAATGTTTGCCCATAGCTTTACAAATTAAACAAGACTGTTGCAAATCCAAAATGTCTTATAAAACAATGGAATTATACTTGTAAAAGAAATAAAATGGATGAATACAAAATGCGAAATATTTGGAATGTATAGTTATGAAATTTTAACCCAATAAATTTTAAAGCAGGGAAGTATTTTTAGAAAAGTGAGATTTTTCTGTAAGAGTAATGACAAACTATATATCTCCAATTCAAATGAATATAAACAACCATGTCTTGTACATTACAGAGGCAGTTGCTCAGGGTTATTTTCTTAGCTATGGTGATAAATTTGCATCAATCTATCTATATAATCTCACCCAGTTCTCCTTGTCACCAGTTATGCACATTTGCCAAACAGTTGGCTAATGTGAAGGATGTGCCACATAACAAAGAGATAGTTACTGGCTTGCACTGGGATGAAACCCATGACCTCTACTTCATTTAAAACATGGGTAGCCAAGTGAGGTAACTGGTCAGTGATTAAAATTAATGTATGCCTTGTGAGGGCAGAAACACTAGCAAAATTTTTCAATATATCCTTAAAAGAAATGTAATTTTTGTTTTCTCAAATAAAATTTTCTCAAACAAATTTGTTATGAGAAACAAATTTCATGAAATTCAACAGAGGCATCATTACAATGAAACTACTATAAAGTTGAAGGGGAGAACAAGCTTCAAAAAGATATTAAGTACCTATGGGTAATGCAACTGATTATAATTCATTTGGGTAAAGGTCAACTTTAAATTAAAATTCCTTTTAAAAGGAAAGACTTGAATTAAAAACTTCTAATAAAATATTTTAATTGAAAATGAATGAAGACATATAAGTAAGTATCCCTTACAGAATGGAATAATGAATCTAATACTTAGCAATCAAAATTTGGTTCATTTATCTTATTGCTGGTATAAATTTTACTTTTGAAACATAGTCATAAAAATACACATATATTAGTATAAAGAAAGAGATATGAAGAAGGCAACTTCTACCTATAAGATGTCTTATGATATTATTATAACATTTTTAATGTAACATATTACTTTTTAAAAATATCAAGTAAGAATTAAGGACAACTATATGCAAACAAATTGGACAATTTAGAAGAAATGGATAAATTCCTAGAAATATACAGTTTTCCAAAACTGAATCAGGAAGACTCAGAGAATCTGAATAGGCAGATTACTACTAGTGAAATTGAAGCAGTAATCAAAAACCACCCAACAAATAAAAGTCCTGGACTGGATGGCTATACGGGTGAAATTTACCAAGCATTCAAAGAACTAACACCTATCCTTTTCAAACTATTCCACAAAATTCAAGAGGGAAAATTCCCAGGCTCATTTCACCAGGCCAGCATTATCATAATTCCAAAACCAGATAAATACACTATAAAGAAAATTACAGGCCAATATCCCTGATGAATATAGATGCCAAAATCTTTAACAAAATTATTAGCAAAACAGATCCAGCAATATATTAAAAGGATCCTACACCATGATCAAAAGGTTTTTATTCTGGAGATGCAAGGTTGGTATATTTGTAATTGATAAACCTGACACACCACATAAAAAATGAATAAAAGCCAAATGATCATATCAATTGAGGCAGAAAAAGCATTCAGTAAAATCTAGCACACATTTATGATAAAGACTCTCAGCAAAGGGGGAACAGAGGAAACACACTTCAATGTAATGAAGGCCATATATGACAAACCCATAGTGAACATCATACTAAATGGGAAAAACTAAAAGTCTTTTCCTTAAGATCAGGAACAAGACAGGGATCTCTGCTTTCACCACTCTTATTCAACATAGTACTGGAAGTTCTAGCCACAGCAATCAGACAAGAAGAATAAATAAAAGGCATCCAAAGTGCAAAGGAGGAAGTAAACCAGTCATTATTCACAGATGACCTGATATTGTACATAGAAAACCATAAAGACTCCACCAGAAACCTACTAGATCCAATAAATGAATTTGGCAAAGTAGCAGGATACAAAATTAGTATTCAGAAATTGGTGTCATTTTTATACACCAATAATGACCTATCAGAAGGAGAAACTGAGAAAACAATTCTGTTTACTATTGCAACAAAAGAATATGCTACCTAGGAATAAATTTAACCAAGGAGGTAAAAGATTTATACTCAGAAAACTATAGAACATTAAAGATAGAAATTGAGGAATATACAAATAAGTGGAAGTATATACCATGTTCATGAATAGGAAGAATTAACATCATTAAAATGTCCATACACCCCAACACAATCTTTAGATTCAATGCAATTCCTGTTAAAATATCAATGCCATATCTCACAGATCTAGAACAAATATACCAAAAATCTATATGTAAGTAAAAAAAGACGATGAATATCCTCAGAAATCTTGAGAAAGAAGAACAAAGTGGGAATTATCACAATACATAATATCAAACAATATTACAAAGTATTTTAATCAAAACAGCCTGGTACTGAAATAAGAACAAGCATATAGATAAATGGAAAAGAAGAGAAACCCCCAAGTATCAACCCACACCTTTTTTGGTCAATTAATATCTGACAAAGGAGGCAAGAGCATACAATGGAGTAAAGACAGTCTTTTCAATTAATGGTGTTGGGAAAATTAAACAGGTACATGCAAAAAATTAAACCAGGCCACCAACTTACACTACACACAAGAATAAACTCAAATGAACAAAAGACTTAAATGTAAGTAGTGAAACCATAAAAATCCTAGATGAAAACATAGGTAGTAAAATCTCAGACATCTCTGGTAGCAATATTTTTGCCAATATGTCTCCTAGGGCAAGGGAAACAAAGGAAAAAAAATAAACAAATGGACTACATGAAACTAAAAAGTTTTTGCACAGCAAAAGAAACCACCAACAAAATGAAAATGGATTACACGATATGGGAGAGCACATTTGTCAATGATATATCTGATAAGGGGTTAATTTCCAAAATATATAATTAGTTTATACAATTCAATGCCTGGAAGAAAACGATCCAATCAAAAAATGGGCAAAGGACCCGAATAGACACTTCTGTAAAAAGGACATACAAATGGCCAATAGATTTTTAAAAAATGCTCAACATCACTAGCCATCCAAGAGATGCAAATTAAAACCATAATGAGATATCACTTCACACCTGCTAAAATGGCTACCATGAATAAATCAACAAACAGCAAGTGCTGGTCAGGATGTAGAGAAAAGGACACCTTAGTGCACCATTGGTGGGGATGCAGATTGGTATGGCCACTGTGAAAGACAGTATGGATTTTCCTCAAAAAATTAAAAATGAAACTGCCTTTTGACCCAGTGATTCCACTTCTAGGTATATATCTTAAGAAGACTGAAACACCAGTTCAGAAGTATATATGCACCTCTATGTTCATAGCAGTTTTATTTACAATAGCCAAAATGTAAAATAAATCCAAGTTCTCATCAGCAGATGAGTGGATAAAAGAGCTGTGGTATATTTACATAATGGAATATTACACAACTATAAAAAAGATGGAAATCTTACCTTTTGTGATAGCATGGGTGGACCTGGAGATTATTATGCTAAGTGAAATAAGCCAGTCTGAGACAGATATATACCATATGATCTCACTTATATGTGGGATCTAATAAACAAAATAAACTGATGAACAAAATAGAAACAGGCATGGATACATAGAACAGACTGACAGCTGTCAGAGGGGAGGAAGGATGGCAGACTGGATGAAAGAAAGTGAAGGGATTAGCCAGAGAACATATATGCATAACCCATAGACATTGACAATGGTGTGGTGATAGCCAGAGAGAAGTGGGTGCAGGGGCTGTGTGGGTGCAAGCAAAGGTAGGAGAAAGGAGGATGTCTGTAATAGTGTCAACAATAAAAACAAAGTTAACAAATATCAAGTAAGAATACAAATTTTAAAAATTATGGCAAAAATTGGATAGCCATGATTTACTCAATTGTTATGCTTTTTCCTCATTAATACTAAAGATAATTAATTTACTTGCCATCACCTCTTGGAACTACATCCTGTATTTATCTTCTTTCATTTTTAACACATCCATTTGAAAGGTGAGCTCAGAACCAGAACCAACAATGCATATTTAATTTGTTTAAACACTTAACATTAATGCATTTATATTTTAAGGCACTCATATTATTCCATTGACACATTTTTCCCTCATAATATAAACTTAGCATGTCTATTATTTTGTAAACCATCCAAAAACCTATACCTAATAGTTTCAACTCAATCATTATTTATTCACAACTCTGAACTTTTGTAAGACTTGTACATGTTTATAGCATAGGGGGGCTTATATTTAATTGCAATTGTTTGTTAAATGTCTTCTCTTCTACACTTCTGAAACAGAGACATGGCTTATTCATCTTTGCCTCTTTAACAACAAGCCAAGTACTTTACATATACAAGGTGCTTAGTAAGTAAACTTACTTAAAGAAAGAATCCCTATTAAGTTTTACTTTGCTTTGGACTATTATACCATTGAGACCTATTTGAATAAGGGTTATATTAACCACACCTACCCCTTTTATATTGTCTTTAAATTTGATAATCAAGTCTCCTATGTTTTTCTCATTCAAAGACATTAATCCTAGCCAGAACAATTAAGGAAGAAAAAGAAATAGAAGACATCCAAATTGAAAATGAAGAAGTATAGCTGTCACTATTTGCAGATGACTTGATGTTATATGTAAAAAATCCCAAAGACTTCATCCAAAACTGTTAGAACTAATAAACAAATTAAGTAAAGTTTCAGAATACAAATTCAATATGCAAAAATCTGTTGCATTTTTTTTTTTTACACTTAAAATGAACTATAAGAAACACAAGTTTAAAAAATCCCATTTGTAATTGCATAAAAGAGAATAAAATACCTAGGAATAAATTTAACCAAAGAGGTAAAAGACCTGTATATTAAAAACTACAATCATTAATGAAAGAAACTGAAGATGAACAGATAAATGATCTGATATTTTGTACTCATGGATTGGAAAAAACTAATATTGTTAAAAAAATGTACACACTACCCAAAGCCATCAACAGAATGAAAATATACAAATTCAGTGTATCACTATCAAAATCACAATGGTATTTTTCATAAAAATAAAACAACCTTAAATTTGTGTGGAACAACAAATACCCTGAATAGCCTGAGCAATCTTGAGAATGAAGAACAAAGCTAGAGGCATCATACTCTATAATTTCAAACTAAATTGCAAAGCTACAGTAATCTAAAGAGGATGGCACTGGCATAAAAACAGACACATACATAGTTCACTGGAACAGAATAGAGAGCCCAGAAATAAACTCACAATGTGTGATCAATTAATTTATGAAAAAGAAGCCAAGTTTACAGTGAGAAAAGGACAATATCTTCAATAATGTTGGGAAAACTGGATTGCTACATGCAAAAGAATGAAATTGGACTATTTTACACCATACTAAAAAATTAACCCAAAATAGCTTACAGATTTGAATGTAATACCTGAAACCATAAAACTCCTAGAAAAAAAAACCACAAGGGTAATCTCCCCAACATAGGTCTGGGTGATGATTTTTTCAATCTGACACCAAAAGCAAAAGAAAGAAAGACAAATAATAAACAATTGGTACTACATCAAGCTAAAAAGTCTTCTGCATAGCAAAGGAAACCATCAACAGAATGAAACGGCAACCGAATGAACAGAAGAAAATGTTGCAAATCATATATCTGATAAGTTAATATCCAAAATATACTATACAAAGAATTCATATCAATAGCAAACAAAGCAAAACAAACAAAAACAAAAAAATCAATTAAAAAATGAGCCTGAGGTGAGTAGACATTTTTTCAAAGAAGAGATACAGATTGGCAACTGTCAGAGGGGAGGGAGAAGGGGAGGACTGGATGAAAGATAGTGAAAAGATTAGCCAAAGAACATATATGCATAACCCAGACAACAGTGTGTTAATGGTCAGAGGGAAGAGGGGGTGAGGGCTAGGTGGAAGGAGACAAGGGAGGGAGGGAATGAGGGCATCTGTAATAATATCAACAATAAAATAAAGTTAAAAAAATTTAGACACACACAAAAAGAAGATATACAAATGGACAACAGGTGCATGAAAACATGTTCAACATCATTAATAATCAAAGAAATGCAAATCACAAGTGCCACAATAAGATAGCACCTCCCATCTGTTAGAATGGCTATTATCAAAAATACAAAAATAATAAACATTGGTAAGGATATGGGGAAAAGGGAACCCTTGTGCACTGCTGGTGGGAATGTAAATTGGTGCAGCCACTATGGAAAATAGAGTTTTAAATCTGGCATATAAATTACCAAAATGTAACCAAAATGATTATCCATGTTGAAAAGTTAATAGCCAAACAAGAGAAGCAGTGAATTCAGGACAGCTGGAGAATCGAGTATAAAAGGGCATTTTTTAAGGGTACTGTTGCAACTTTCCTGTAGGTTTTGAGCAATACTAATGACCCTTTCCACAGCTACTTCAATTGGGTATAACATTTGTTGCATATAGACTCAAAAAGTCTAATTTGTCTTCCAGCTGACATATCAGATCAAAGGTTAGTGATTTCTTAAAACCAATCTAAATGACTTGTCACAGATAAGAATTAGATCTGTGACATGTTTCAGTCCACTGAAATACAGTCTTCATTACATTCCAAAACAATCTCATCTGAGACATAAAAAAGGAAAAACCTTTACAGAAATTATTGTACTTATTTCTGACATAAGTATATTATTTAAAAAATGAATTATTTCTGTTTCTCCAGGACAAAGGTAAACCCTGCACATGTGGTTACTGAATATTCTGGTACCTTTATAGAACAAGCCCCAAGCCTAAAAGCCCAAAGTAGCTCCAGCCTCCCCATGGGATGGGTAAATCAAAGGGAAAGTCAAGTTTGATCTCATTCCAGACCTGAACCACCTATGAATGGCAAACTAACCTGGTACTTGCTCACTCCACAGAGTTGACCCACAGAGGTCATGCTAGAAGCTCAGTTTCCCAGTAGCTTGGCATGGTCTTGAGAGAGTGGACATTACTTTTATTTCCCTAAATCCTAGAAGGGGAGGGAGCTGCTTCTGATGACAAAATAATATTTTTTTCAGTGTAATATTCTAAAGCACAGAGAACAAAAGTCAGAATATCAGTTCCAGATAATGTCATGTGTTATAAAATAATAAAAGAACGACTTAATTCCCCAAAGAGCAAAATTCAGAATTGCAAAAAGCTATAGGAAAAGCAATACCAATGCTCACTTATTTACACATATGAAAATAATTTTAATTGTCATTAAATATATATATCAAAGCTGTGATTATATGTTTTCACCACAATGAACTTTTTTAAAAAATCCCATATTTTAAAAGAAAAGAACTATTAGAAAAGTCATTTGCACATTTCCCATGTATATGAGATTTAAAAACCTTTAATTGAGAAAAACAAATAAACAAAAAAAAACCTGAGCATGTCTTCACAGGGACTGTTAACTTCTTTAACAAATTATATGATATTGGGTTAGGAAAAAAAGAAACATGTCATCTAGAAACTTGAATTTGAAGGAAATCAGAGAAGTCGGATGCCATCCATAGGATCCAGAGAGGCCTTTGTTTTTAAAGTGGGAGAAATGTAAGCCTATTTGTTCCTTTTGACAGTCTGAGCAAAGGGGAGAAAGAAAGCATAGGCTTGATAGATGTCTCTTCACCACCACTGGCATTTTGCCATCCTGGCATAGCAGAAAGCTGACTGGCAACAGAAGTCAAAGTTATTTTGAAAAGGAGAAGGGTAATGATGGGCCTTGATAATATCATGCTAAGCAAAATATGTCAGAGAGAAAAAGTTAAGAACCATATGATTTCACACATATGTGGGATATAAAACTGAAAACAACAAATGAATAAACAAGAAAAAGAAACAAACAGAAACACATAGACACAGGCTAGATTCCTAGATGGCCACAGAATAGGTGGATGCTGCACACCAATTACCAGCCCCAAACAGAACTTACACCTAAATTACAGAGCAATCAATCTGGACAACCAACTGAAGGCTACCTGAACCAAAATATTATCACCAAGGATTACAGAAGAAACCACATAAAACTGGTAAGAAGGGCAGAGCAGTGGTTGACAAGTCAGAGGGAGATCACAAATGCAAGACCCCTAGGAGCATAGGGTCTCAACTCCACACAGGGATCTACAGCCCAAAGCAAAACAACAACAAAATGGAAAGAGGACCCCACAAAGCATTTGGTGGTGAAAAGCAGTGAGAATTTAGTCCACCTGGGAGAGTCAGACTAACCCTCCCAGGGAAGAGCACTCCTATTGTTAGAGTAACAGCCTGGGTAGTTCATAGTCCAAACTGTGACTGCTGGTGAGGCCATGCTGCCATACTTGGATCCTGCAGAAGGGTCTGATGGCTACACTAGCAGTGACTTTAAGGGGCCCTCTATTTTGGGGGGAAGCATTTGGAAGAGACTAAACTGTGTGGCTTGGCAAACAAGACTAATCTCCCTCACCTCCAGCACACAGCTGGCAACCCTCCCTTCACCTGTTGAGCCAATTGGCCTACCCAGTCCTGCTGAATTCTACAATGCAGAGCTGAGACTTTAAGCCCCATCCTGATTGGTTTGTTGGCAAAGGGGAGCTGCACCTAGCTGGGACTTTTGGCTATGTCTTGCTGAGTTCAGCAGCACAGGGGAGCTGTGCTGAACTGGACAGCAGCATGGAAAGATTGGAGTGTGGCACAGGGCTGGGACCTTCATCCCCATCCTCCTTGATTCTGCAGCATGGGGGGACTGGGGAGTTATGAAGAGCTGGGATTTTTGAACTGTCTCTCGGGGAGGCTTTTGCTCAAGAGCCAGATGGATGAGTGCTGTGCTGTGTGGCTACATTGCCAGGAGGCAAAATCAATTTTCCCAGTGAGATCAACCTGGGCTACCCTGGGAAGGGGAATAAATGCCATCCCCCTCCTACAGGCTGCAGGCACCACCCCCAACAAAAGACTGTTTAGATCAGCCCTACCATGTCTCAGATGTCCCTGCTGGGCTCAGTTCCCTGGCAGGAAGGGAGAATGGCTCAGAGTGGGAACATTCAAAGTGTGAAACCCTCAACAGTTAGTGTCTAGGACCAGAATGAAGTGCTTGGACTCCTTCTGTAGGCAGTGCCAGCATCATCCTCAATGGAAGGCCCTTTTAATCTATACCCCTGAGAACCAGGGTGGCTGAGCTTGCTCTTACAGTGAGGATGGTTGACTTTACCCAACCTGAACCTGCAGTGAGCCCCCAGGGGGAACTAGAGTTGGAGATGCTGGCAGAGACTAAGGGGTTTGGCTCTGAAGCAGGGACTACTTTCCCCTCATTGAGTGTCTGATTGTGTGATCCCCAAGTGGGGACCCACTAACTCTATTCTCTTGACCCCAGCTGCCCCACCCTACAGAGCTCTCAACATGTGAAAGGGGCTGTGAATCTCAGCTAGCTTTGTCTCATCCTACAGTTTCTCTTTGGAAGGCTCTGGAGAAAAAGCAGGCAACCTCAGGGGGAGGTGGAGTAGCTGACAGGTTGAGGCAGACACCAGGAGATCTTGCCCTTTTATAGATCTGTCCCCCACTCTAAGCTGGAAGAAACTCTTCCCATGTATATGCAGATCCAGTGAACAGCGTGGTAGCTACAGACATGTAGTCTAAGCCACTTACACATAACATCTGACAGGAAACAGTACCCGAACCCTGTCCAAGTGGATCCAGAACCACATAACCAGTGGTGGACACCAAGACCACACCAGAGCTCAATCCAGCTAACCAAACAAGTGGCACACCCAAGGGGAATTCCAGAAGACACTAGACCCTGCTGAGAACTATTCCATCATGGAAGGCAGCCCATGCACAGCATCTCAAATACAAGGATTGAGGTTTACCCTTATAGTCACACAGCCTAAAGAGTTAGCTACACCTAAAAGAGAGCCAACAACATTCAAGATTCAACTAAAACAGGGGACACACGTAACCCACAAGAAACATTCCTGGAACATGAAGCTCAGGTTATCTGGTAGATTGTGCCACTGAGCCCAATAAGACACCTTCATCATAAAGCCATCATAAAAAGTTTGGGAGTCAAAGCAGATCTACCTATTATACAGAGACAAAATAGAAAAACAAAGAAAAATGTCACAAACAAAGGAGCAAGATAAATCCCCATAAAAAGAATTAAATGAAATTAATGAAATGAAAGCAACCAAAATACCAGATGCAGAATTTAAAAGAATAGTTATAAAGATGTTCAAGGACCTTAGGAAAAGAATGGATAACCTCAGAGAGAACTCAAACAAAGAGTTAGTAAGCATTAAGAAAGAATGATAAAAAGAATATCAGAAATGGAAATACAATATCTAAAATGAAGAAAATCTCTAGAAGGAATCAACAGAAGTTTAGATGAAACAGAGGATAAGATCAAAGATTTAGTGGACAAGACAGCAGTATGCACCCAGGCAAAGTATCAAACAAAAATAAGAATTTAAAAACTAAAGAAAGCTTAAGGGACACCTGGGACAACATCAAGAGTAACAACATTCACATCATATGGGTTCTAAAGGAGAAGAGTGAGGTTTGAAGAAATAAGGACTGAAAACTTCCCTAACATAGTGAAGGAAAAAGTCACACAAGTTCAGGAAGCATAGAGAGTCCCAATTAAGATGAACACAAAGAGAACAACACAAAGACACATCATATCAAAATGGCAAAGGTTAAAGACAAAGAGCTTATGCCAGTTTGGTCAGGGGTTACAGCGTTGGCCTGTGGACTGAAGGGTCTCAGGCTCGATTCTGGCCAAGGGCACGTACCTCAGTTGCAGGCTCGATCCCCACCATCAATGTGTCCTCTCACATTATTGTTTCTCCCTCTCTCCCTCTCTCTCTCTCTCTTTTTCTCTCCCACTCTCTCTGGAAAAAAAAAAAAGAAAAAAGAGAGAGAGAGAGAAAAGAAAAACTTAAAAGCAGCAACAGACACACAAGTAGCTACCTACAATGGAGTTCCCATAAAGCTGTCAGTTAACTTCTCAATAGACATTTCAGACCACAAAGATTGGCATGAAGTAGTCAAACTGATGAAAATCAATGACCTGCAACTGAGAATACTCTATCCAGCAAGGCAATCATTAAAAGTTGAAGGTGAAGTAAAAAGCTTCCCAGACAAAAAAGGCTAAAGGTCTTCATTACCACCAAACAAGAATTTGAAGAAATGTTAAAAGGATTGCTTTAAGAAAAATAAGAAATAGAGAGAGAAAGAGAGGAACATAGGTACAAAAAAAAAAATGGCAATAAATAAGTACCTACCAATAACAACCTTAAATGTGGATAGATTAAATGCCACAATGAAAAGGCACAGGGAAGCTAAATGGATAAGGAAGTATGACCCATATATATGCTGTCTACAAGAGACTTACCTCAGAACAAAAGATTCACACAGGCTGAAAGTGAAGAGATGAGAAAAAATATTCCATGCAAATGGAATCTAAAACGAAAGCTGTGGTAGCAATACTTACACAAAATAGACTTCAAAACAAAGTCCATAAAAAGAGACCAAGAAGAGCTCTGCACAACACTGAAAGAATTGACACAACAGGAGGCTGTAACAATTGTAAAGTTATATGCACCCAATATAGGAGCACCTAAATATATAAAAAAAAATCTTGTTGAACTATAAGGGAGAGATTGACATCAATAGTGTCATAGTAGGGGATGTTAATACCTCACTGACATCAATGGATAAGTCTACCAAACAAAATATCAATAAGGAAATAGCAATCTTAAATGACACACTAGATCAGATGAATTTAATTGACATTTACAAACATTTCATCTCAAAGCTGGAGAATACACATTCTTCTCAAAGTATGCATGGAACATGCTGAAGATGTTAGGACACAAAATGAGTCTTAATAAATTCAAGAAGATTGAAATCATATCAAGTATGTTCTCAGATCACAGTGGCATGAAACTAGAAATCAACTACAAAAAAAAAAAAAAAACCCTCAAAAATATCCAAATACATGAAGGCTAAATAGCATGTTATTAAACAATAAATTGGTTAAAAATAAGGTCAAAGATGAAATAAAAAATTACCTTGAAACAAATGAAAAGGAACATACAATAAACTAAAATCCATGTGACACAGTGAAACAGTACTGAGAGGGAAGTTCATAACATTACAGGCCTACCTTAAGAAACAAGAAAAATCATAAAGAAACAACCTAACGCTACACATAAAAAAAAATATATATATATATAAAAAAATAAATAAAAACCTGGAAAAAGAACAACAGGCAAAGCTGTAAGTAGAAAGGAAACAAATATCAGAGCAGAAATAAACAAAATAGTGTCTAAAGAAACAATACAAAATATCAATAAAACCAAAATCTGGTTCTTTGAAAGAATAAAAAAGATTGGTGAAGCTTTAACCAGACTCATCAAGAAAAAAGAGAGAGGGCCCAAATAAATAGTCAGAAATAAAAGAGTTAAAATAACAACAGACATCACAGAAATACAAAGGATTGTAAGAAAATACTATCAATGACTATCTGCAAATCAATTGGACGATGTGGAAAAATGGATAAAATTCTGGAAACATTCAATCTTCCAAAACTGAAACAGGAAGAATCAGATAACCTGAACTGACTGAGTACAACAAATGACATTGAAGCAGTAATCAAATAATTCCCAGCAAATGAAAGTCCGGGAATGGATGGCTTCACAGGTAAATTTTACCAAACATTCAAAGAAAAACTAACACCTATCCTCAAGCGATTCTAAAAAATTCAAGGGGAGGATGGCTTTCAATCTCTTTTTATGAGGTCAGCATTATCCTAATTCCAAAACCAGATAAAGACACTACAAAAAAAGAAAATTATAGGCCAATGTCCTCAATGAACACAGATTTTTAAATCCTCAACAAAATATTACCAAACCAGATCCAGCAATAAATTAAAAAGATCATAAATCATGATTAATTTGGATTTATCTCAGGATTCATGATTGGTAAAATATTCACAAGTCAATAAATGTCATATATCACATAAAAAAATGAAATATAAAAAATCATATCATATCAATTGATGCAGAAAAAATATTTGATAAAATCCAGCACCAATTTATGATAAAACCTCACAGCAAAGTAAGAATAGAGGGTTCATACCTCAACATATTAAAGGCCATATATTAAAAAACTATAGTCATCATCATACTCAATGGGCAAAAACTAAAAGCATTTCCCTTAAGATCGAGAACAAGATGGGGATGTCTGCTTTCACCACTCTTATTCAACATAATACTAGAAGTCTAGCCACAGTGATCACACAAAAAGAAATAAAAGGCATCCAAATAGGAAAGGGGAAAATAAAACTCATTATTTGCAGATGAAATGATATTGTATGTAGAAAACTCTAAGGACTCCTTCAAAAAGCTACTAGATCTAATAAAAGAATTTGGCAAAGTAGTAGGATACAAAATTAAAATTCAGAAATTGATGGCATTTTTGTACACCAATAATAAACTATCAAAAAGAGAAAACTGGGGATGTCAGAGTAATGGTGGTGTGAGAGATATCCTTGGTCTCTCCCTCTGAAATTTCAACAAATTAACCAACTATAATTCAACAAAGAATTCTCTGCTCAGCACAGAGACATGCCTGAGAGACTCACTCATCAAAACATCTAAAGGTGGGCAATCAGGAATAAGTGGGGAAACCGGAAGGGAGGAGAGCCCAGGCATTCTTCAGATGCAGCCCTGCAGAGCCAGGAGCTCACTGTACAGCCAGGAAAGGGAAGGAAGCCAACAGTAGCAGGTGCCTCCTTTGACCAGGAGGAACAGAGAGCTGTGGGGGCCAGTTCAGCAGGGCAAGCAGAGAGAACACTAAGTCAGCAGACACCTGACAGAGCTTGGGGTTCTGCCCTGCTCGACTGTTCACTGATGGACTGGTATGTTTCTGACACAGAAATGGAAACACAGAGCCCTGCCACTCCTTGGACTCCCAAAACTTGCCTTCTGTTTTCTTAGTGATGGGTTGAGGAGCATTTTGTTTGTAAACTAAGAACTACTGCAGTGGAACTACTATTTTCCACTAACAGATCCTCAGGTTTTGTGCTTAGGGCAAGACTACATGGAGGTCAAAGGCTGCCCTTACATTGAGGGCAAAACAAACCCCATCCCAATATGCTTGGCCGTACTACCTTATGGAAGCCCATGGAGTTCAAGTCTAGATTACAGAGGTAAAAAAAAAATTGTGATTCCAGGGGAGAAGATGGCAGCACTGTGACAAGAAGCAGAGCACCCTTGCTCCCAGCCTCAGACTTGATTTACTGCTAAAATACTGTGTAACCAGCTTGGAAAAACAAAGGGAAAATACCTGAGTGGACATATTTTGAGTAGGGGGCACTGAAGAAACATCATAGAGTCTGGTAAGAGAGGGAGGGGTGTAGAAAGGGGGAATGCCCCTGAAGCCTGTGCTGGGCTCCGAAGTCCGAGGGCTAGAGGCTGAAGAGCTCCCTCCCCTTGGGAGTGTGGACTAGCATCCAAAAGCTGGGATCTCAAACCTGGAATGGGGGATAAGGAAAGGAGAGCCTGTGTGTGTAGTGCATAGGGACTAAGGGGAACAGGGTGCCTGTGAGGAGGCAACTGGGCCTTCCCAGTGAAACAAAGTGTCTAATGGCTGTAGGGACAGGAGTCTTTCACCCTGGGTGCTGACCATAGGAAAGGCTGTCCCAGAGTGTGTGGCTCCAGAATAAAAAGTGGCTGGAGGGCTGCATTAAGCATTCACCTATAGTACCTCCTGTCTTTCTGTAAGGCATTGTGTAGAACCCCAGAAAGCATTTGGTCTGTGTGGTGCTGGGAAGGGGAAGAGAACCCTCCCACTGTGAGAGAGGGTCCAGAGTCACCAGCAGGGTGGATCAGGACTCCAGCTGCTGGACCTGCTGGTGGGGTGAATCAGGGATTTTTTACCAACTCTGAAGGGAGCTGGGATAGCTTGCAAGGAGCTGCCCCAGTTTTACTGACATCAGCTGTGCAGGGGACCTGTTGAGGCTGACTTTGTGACCTCTCCTGCTTGGTACTGAGGCACAGGGGTTATGGGACCTCACAGAGCAGGTTCTATGCCTGTGGGTTGCTTTGTGCACTTTTGAGTTTTTGATTGCTGAAGGGGCATTAACCTTCCTGGATTGCACTTGGGAGACAGACCAGTGGAAGCTCAATTTGTGTCTGCATAGTGGAAAGTTTGAAATCAGTGGCACTTGTGATCAGCCAATCAGATCTGGGAAAGGAGAGGCTGAGCACACCTACCTCCCCTGAAAGCTAGGAGCATCACTCCCAAAAGGAACATGCTTGGTTCAGCTCACTGTAGTCCCAGATAGCCCCCACAGAGCACAACCCTGAGGGAGAAAGAACAGCTCACAGGAAGACAATACAAAAATAAGATTCTCAGGGACTATTGTTTGGGGACTGGAAGAAAAGCTTAAAACCCCTTCTGGGGGCTGGACAGGCAAAGTGCTCACCAGATTTTTTTTTTAATTGAACCTACTAAGCCCAGACCACTGAAACTGACCATACAGAAAAGGCAACAGACTTAATTCAATCAGAAACTGCAGCAGGCCATTGTATGGGGAACTAGAATTGGAGAATAGGTTAGAGACTGAGGAACTGGCTTTGAAGCGAGACTAACTTCCCCACAGCAAGTGTCTGACATTGAAACCTCTAAGTAAGGGGAGCAATATCCCAAGCTACACTAGCTAGCCTGCACCCTAAAGACTCCTCAGAAGACTCTGGAGTAAGACCAGGCAACCACAAGAGGGAGGCAAATAACTGACAAGAGGAGGTGGTCCAAGGAGAGCCTCAGATCAACCAACTACCTAAGGACACCAGAGCCAAACCAAGAAAGCTCCTGACATTGGCTGATACACAAGTACCTCCCAGGAGAACTGAAATCAACATACAAAACAGTGAGCCTCAGACAACATAACCTGCTGAGAAGAAACTGACCTGACTGACTTTATTTTTTTAAGAAAAAAGAGAGAGAGAAAAAAAAACTTTTAAATTAATTTTTATAAATATTTTTTTTGTTTTGCTTTTTTGTTTGTTTTGCTTTTTTTTGTTTTTTTTTGTTCTATTGTCAAGATGTTATTTTCTTTTTTTTTTCTTTTTAATGTCTTTATTGACTTCAGAGAGAGGAAAGGAGAGGGAAAGAGAGAGAGAGAGAAACATCAATGATGAGAGAGTCATTGATTGGCTGCCTCCTGCATGCCCCCAACTGGGGATTGAACCTGCAACCCTGGTATGTGCCCTGACCGGGAATCAAACCTCGATCGCCTGGATCCTAGATTGATGCTCAACTGCTGAGCCAGAATCAAGATTTTCTTGATATTCTTTGCTTAATTGCTGGGATATTATCATTATAACCAACAAGTTTATTGCTTTTCTTTATTGTTTCCCCATATCTTTTATTGGATGGCCCCCTTGCTTTATCTTTCCCTCTCTTCTTATTTCATTGGCATATATTTTTTTCTTTTCTTTTTCTCCCTTCTGTCTTCCTGTCTTTTTGTTTTTTTGTTTCTGTTTGTCTCTTTATTGTATTTTTATTTTTAATTTTTCAACTATTTTCCTATTCCTCCACTCTACCTTTTTTAGATTGCCCTTCTTTCAGAATCTTTTCTCTGCCCCTTTTATCTGCCAGTAGATTCTCTACTTATTACTTTTTATTTTATTATTTTAAAATTTTCATTACTATTAGCAATAATATCCTTTTCTCTCTCATTATTTTTCTCCCCTTTCTTTTGCTTTAGGGTTTGTGTTCTCATTTTATTCTCTCAATTCTACTTTCTCTTGAGATGATTTCATTGTGATTGTCAGGAGAATTTGTAAGTTACTGTTCATTAACAGGCAGTTTAGTTGTGTATTGTCTTGCCTTACCAGCAACCATACAACAGCTCATACAACATGATTGGGGCTGAGGCACAAGTTAGCCAACTTGAGAGGAGAGTTCTCCAAAGAACAGGTCAACAACAATCTAGAGGCAATCACAACAGGTGAGCCCAAAGAAACAACAAAAGGGGCACCAACAATAGGGACATGTTTAGAGCAAATAGCTCAGAAGCATAAGGAAAGTACACCTATGAGCTCCACTGGATATAACTACAAAATCCAACCCCAAAAGACTGGGAGAAAGCAAATATATCTAATAAACAGGTAGAAAGACTAAGAGCCAGTAAAATGGGGAGACAAAGAAATCCCCAAACTAAGAAAAGAAAAAATTCCCAGAAAAAGAGCTTGATGAGATGGAGTTAAGCGAGTTATCAGAAATAGAGTTCACAGTAACGGTTATAAAGATGGTCAAGAAAATTAATGAGAACTAGAAGACACTTAATGGAAAGGTCCAGGAACTTAGTGAAAACATGAAAAAAGATAGATATGACAAATAAGAATAAGGCAGAAGTGAAGAATACTATATCTGAGATCAAGAATATGCTGCAATGAATTAAAAGTAGGCTCAATGAAGCAGAGGATAAAATAAGTGACTTAGTAGATAAGATAGAAGAATGTACTCAATTGGAGCAGCAAAGAGTAAAAACACTTAAAAAGCAAGAAGACAGCCAAACAGAGATTTGGGACAACAGGAAGCATGAAGTGAAACAACATTCGCATCATAGAGGTACAAGAAGGGGAGGAAAGTCAGTAAGGGATATAGAACTTGGTGGAGGAAATAATGACAGAAAGCTTCTATACAATGGTAAAGGAGAAAGCCACATGAATTAAGGAGGCACAGAGAGTTCCATACAAGGGGAACCCAAAGAGAACCACTCCAAGTTACATTACAATTAAAATGGCAAATGTTAAGGACAAAAAGAGAACATAAAGGGCTGCAAGAGAGAGGCAAGCACTGACCTACAAGGGAACCCCCATAAGCTGACAGCTGATTTCTCAACAGAACTCTTCAGGCCAGAAGGGAGTGTCATGAAATTCTCAAAGTAATGAAAAGCAAGAACATGCAACCAAGATTGCTTTATCCAGCAAGGCTATCATTTAAAATTGAAGGTAAAATAAAGAACTTCCCAGACAAAAGGAAGCTAAAGGAGTTCAGTACCACCAAACCAGCATTGCAAGAAATGTTAAAAGGACTGCTTTAAGAAGAATAGGAAATAGTGAGAGAAAGGTACATCAGCATAAAGGGGGAAGTGACATTAAATAAGTACATATCAAAAGTAACCTTAAATGTAAATGGAATAAATGCTTCAATCAAAAGACATAAGGTAGCTGAATGAATAATAAAACAAGACCCAAATATATGCTGTCCACAAGAGACCCACCTGAGAGCAAAAGATTCACAAGGGCTGAAAGTGAAAGAATGGAATAAAATATTCTATGCAAATAAAATAAAAAAGCTGGAGTACCAATACTTATTTCTGACAAAATAAACTTCAAAATAAAGACCATAACAAGAGATAAAGATGGTCATTATATTATACTAAAGTGCTCAATCTAATGGAAGAAAATAATCTTTATAGATATATATGCACCCAGTATAAGAAAAGCAAAATATACAAAAAAATTCTTGGTGTACTTTAAAGGGGAGATCAACAACATAATTACAGTGAGGAACTTTAACACCCCACTATCATCACTGGACAAATCATCAAGACAAAAAATCAAAAAGGAAACAGAGAACTTAAATGACACAGTAGATCTAATGGATTTAATTGATATTTACAGAACATTTTATCGCAAAGTAGCAGAATACACATTCTTCTCAAGTGCACATGGAACATTCTCAAAAATAGACCACATATTAGGGCACAAGGCAAGTCTTCACAAGTTCAAGAAGATTGAACTCATATCAAGCATCTTCTCTGATCACAATGGCATGAAACAAAAATTTAACCACTATAAAAAAACTCAAAAATATTCAAACACATGGAGGCTAAATAGCATGTTATTAAACAATGAATGGGTTACCAAGGAGATCAAGGAAGAAATCAAATACTTTCTAGGGAAAAAAGTAAAATGAACACACAACAACCAAAAATCTATTGGACACAGCAAAAGCAATCTTGAGAGGAAAGTACATAGCAGTACAGGCATATCTCAAGAAACCAGAAAAAGCTCTACTAAAACACCTTGTACAACCGAAAGAACTAGAATGAGAACAGCAAGAAAAACTCGAGGAAGTAGAGGAAGGAAATAATAAAGTTTAGAGCAGAAATTAATGACATACAGACTAAAAGAAGAATACAGAAAAATCAATGAAACAAAGAGCTAGTTCTTTTAAAAGATAAATAAGATTGATGAACCTTTAGCCAGACTCACAAAAAAAAAAGAAAGTGGACCTAAATAAATAAAATCAGAGGAGAGATATAACAACTGTCCTAACATAAATACAAAGGATTGTAAGAAAATACAGTGAGCAACTATATGCCAACAAACTGGACAACATGGATGAAATGGACAAATTCCTAGAAACATACAATCTTCCAAAGGTGAATCAGGAATAGTCAGAAAACCTGAATAGGCCAATAACAACTAATGAAATTGAAGAAGTAATCAAAAAACTCCCAGGAAATAATAGTCTTGACAAGATGGATTTAGAGGCAAATTATATCAAATATTCAAAGAAGAATTAACGCCTATTCTATTCAAACTATTCCATAAAATTCTAGAGGAGGGAAAACTCCCAAACTGTTTATATGAGGCCAGCATCATCCTAATCCCAAAACCAGGTAGACACCACAAAGAGTGAAAATTACAGGCCAGTATCCCTGATGAACATAGATTTTAAAATCCTCAACAAAATACCAGCAAAGCAGATCCAGCAATACATTAAAAAGACCGTACATCATGATAAAGTAGAATTTATTCTGTGGATGTAAGGCTAGTATAATATCAGCAAATCAAAAAATGTGATACTTCACATAAATGAAATGAAGGACAAAAATCATACGATGATATCAATAGATGCAGAAAAAAGCTTTCTACAAAATCTAACACCCCTTTTTGATAAAAACTCTCAGCAAAGTGGGAATAGAGGGAACATACCTCAATATAATAAAGGCTACATATGACAAACCTAGAGCCACCATCATACTCAATGGTCAAAAACTAAAACCATTTCCCTTAAAAACAGGAACAAGAGAGGAATGTCTGCTTTCATCACTCTTATTCAACATAGTACTAGGCGTCCTTGCCACAGCCATTAGACTGGAAGAAAACATAAATGGTGTCCAAATTGATAAGGAGGAAGGAAAACTGTCATTATTTGCAGATGATGTGATGTCTTACATAGAAAACCCTAAAGACTCCACTGAAGTACTACTAGATTTGATAAATGAATTCAGCAAGATAGATGGATACAAAATTAAAATCCAGAAATTGACAGCACTTTTATACACCAATAATAAACTCTCAGAAAGAGAAACTATAAAAAAGCACCAATTACCAGTGCAACTAAAAAAATATGATATGTAGGAATAAACTTAACCAAGGATGTAAAAGATCTGAACTTGAAAAACTACAGGACACTGGGGAGAAAAAAAAAACAAAAACAGCGGAAGATATAAACAAGTGGAAGAATATACCATGTTCATCAATTGGAAGAATTAATATCATTAAAATGTCCATACTACCCAAAGAAATTTATAGATTCAATGCAATTCTTATGAAAATACCAACAACGTATTTCATAGAACTAGAACAATTATTCCAAAAATTTATATGGAACTAAAAAAGACCCCAAAAAGCTGCAGCCATCTGAAAAAGAAGAACAGAGTTGGAGGGATCATTTTACTTGATCTCCAACTATACTACAAAGCCATTGTAATCAGAACAGCTTGGTATTCATATAACAATAGAAAAAAAGGTCAATGCAACAGAATAAAGACCACAGAAATAGACACAGGCCATTATGGTCAACTAATATTTGACAGAGGAGTCAAGAGCATATAATGGAGTAAAGATAGTCTCTTCAATAAATGGTGTTGGGAAAATCAGACAGGTACATGCAAAAAAATGAAACTAGATTCCAAACTTTCTCCATACATAAGAATAAATTCAAAATGGATAAAAGACTTAAATATAAGTCATGAAACCATAAAAATCCTGGAAGAAAACAGGCAGTAAAGTCACATATATCACACATAGTGGAATTATCACTGATACATCTCCTAGGGCAAGAGAAACAGAAAAAATAAACATATGGGACTACTGCAAATTAAAAAGCTTCTGCACAGCAAAATAAATCAGCCTTAAAATACAGAGGAAACCCACAGTATGGTAGAACATACTTGCTAAGGATGTATTTGATAATGGGCTAATTTCCAAAGTGTACAAAAAATTCACACAGCTCAACAAGAGGAAGACAAACAATCCAATTAAAAAATCAGGAAAGGACCTAAATAGACACTTCTTCAAAGAGGATATACAGGTGGCCAAAATACATGAAAAATGATCAATTTCATTAATCTTCAGAGAGACACAAATGAAAACCACAGTGAGGTATCACTTCACAACTGTAAGAATGGCTACTATCAGCAAATCAACAAATGACACGTGTTGGCGAGGATGTGGAGAAAGGGAAACCCTGGTACGCCGCTGGTAGGAATGCAGACTGGTGCAGTCGCTATGGAAAAATTGTATGGAGATTCCTCAAAAAATTAAAAATGGAACTGCCTTTTGACCCAGTGATCTCACTTCTAAGAATATATCCTACGAATTGTGAAACACTAATCATAAAGAACGTATGCACCTTTATGTTCATAGCAGCACAATTTACAATAGCTAAGATCTGGAAACAGCCCAAGTGCCCATTGGTAGATGAGTGGATAAAAAAACTTTGGGACTTTTACACCATAGAATACTATGCAGCTGTAGAAAACAAGGGTCTCTTACCCTTTGGGACAGCATGGATAGGACTGGATAGTATTATGCTAAGTGAAATGAGCGAGACAGAGAAAGACAACTATCACATGATCTCACTTATATGTAGAATCTAAAGAACTTAATAAACTGATGAACAAAATAGATTCAGTTACATAGAAGCATGGAACAGACTGACAAATCTCAGTGGGCTAGTGGGTCGGTGGTCAGTAAGTGGGGAGAAGTTAACCAAAGAATTTATATGCATATATGCATTACCCAAGTACACAAACAATAGTGTGGTGAGGGACTGGATAGGGGGTGTGGGAGGGGTGGAAGAGGTCAATGGGGAGGAAAAGGGGCATCTGTAATATTTTGAACAATAAAAAAAATATGATTCAGCACCATCTACTGGAAAATAGTAGAAAGAACTCTTCAGAGACCACCTCTATAAAAGAGATATTTAAGCCTAAATAAGGTAGAATAGCAAGTACCATGAATAATCATGGTAATGAGGATGACCAGAAAGAAAATAAAAAATTCTCCAAAAGCAAGCTGGAACACATAGAAATATGTGATATAAATGACAGATTTCAAGATTGCAGTTCTGAAAATATTCAACAAGATGCGAGAAAGTACAGACAGGCAATTAAGTGCAATCAGAAATCAAATCAATAAACAAAATGAGCACATTACCAAAGAGACTGAAACTTTGAAAAAGAACCAATCAGAAATCCTGAAAATGAAGCATGCAATTAGAGAGATTAAGAATGAGGTACCTGAGCATAGAGAACAGAGCCAAGCAGATGGAGGAAACAATTAGTGATATTTAAGATAGGAATCTAGAAATGATGCAGAAGGAAGTTGAGACCTGAGCACAAAGAAAAATGAAAGAGTTCTATGAGAACTATCTAACTCCATCAGAAAATGCAATATTAGAATAACAGGTATTCCAGAAGAAGAAGAGAGGGACAAGGGAAAAGAGAACCTATTTAAACAAAAAGTGGATGAGAAATTCCCAAACCTATGGAAAGATCTAGATCCTCAATCCCAACAGGCAAACAGACCACCTAATTACCTCAGTCCAAAGAGGCCCACTTCAAGGTACATCGTATTAAAACTGTAAAAAATTAATTACAAAGAAAAAGTTCTCAAAGCAGCCAGAGAAAAGAAAAAAGTGACATACAAAGGGAAACCCATCAGAATTTCATCCAACTTCTCACCAGAAACTCTACAAGCCAGAAGAGAGTGGAACCAAATATTTAAATATCTGAAACAGAGAAATTACCAGCAATGAATAATTGATCCGGCAAAATTATCCTTTAAATATGAGTAATAAAGAAATTCCCAGACATACAGCAACTGAGAGACTTTATCACCAGAAACCCCCATTGTAGGAAATACTCAAGGAAGTTATTCTACCTGAAACAAAGAACTTAATGTCACAAAACTATGAGTAAGATCACCAAATCTTACAGCATAAACAGGGATAATTTATGGCAACAAAACAATAAAAGGGGAGGGTGTAAAGGTCTGAACTGGCAAAGGAGGATGAACACCAGATGCACTCAAAAGAAAAAAATCTATTGTACATATGCAACTTTATTTTTTATAAACCTAATGTTAGCCACACACAAAAATCCCCAAACCAGGACACAGGGTTTAAAAAAAGAGGACACAGAGGAAAGAAGTATGAAATACACCAAACAAAAACAACAGACAGAAGTACAAAGGAAAAGAACCAATGGAGGCACAGAGTCTCCAGAAAACAAACAAAAAAAAATGGCCACAGAAAATCCTCATGCATCAAAAATTACCCTAAATGTAAATGGTCTGAATTCATCAATAAAGAGGCAGAGTAGCAGCGTGTATCAAAAAAACCAAAACCCAACCATATTCTGCTCACAAGAAACACTTCTGATCTGCAAATACAAAGGTAGAGTCAAAATGAAAGGGTAGAGAATGATTCTCCAAACAAATAGCATCCACTGAAAAGCAAGTGTAGCCATACTTATATCTGACAAAGTAGTTTAAGACAACAAAGATAACAAGGGACAAAGATGGACACTTTATAATGACAAAGGGGACACTGCATTAAAAAAAGAACACTTCTTAATATATATGCACCCAACCAGGGAGCACCCAAATATATAAAGCAACTACTCACAGAACTAAAGGGAAAAAACATATCAAAACACAATCACAGTTGGGGGCCTTAACTGACAGCTATAGGCAGATCAAGAAAACAGAAAATCAACAAAGAAATACTGGCCTCAAATGAAATGCTAGATGAAATGGACATAATTAACATTTACAGAACTTTTCATCCCAGAACATCAGATTATGCATTCTTCTCCAGGGCACATGGAACATTCTCAAGGATAGACCATATGTTGTGTCACAGAATGAGCATCAACAAATTCAAGAAGACTGAAATTATACCAAGCATATTCTCTGACCACAATGACTTGAAATTAGAAATTAACTGCAAAAAGGAAGTAAGATACCCACAAGTACACAGAAATTAAACAACACTTTGGAAATTAGCCCCTTATCAGATTCATCCTTGGCAAATATGTTTTCCTAGACCATGGGGTTCCTTTGTATTTTGAGGCTGTTTTCTTTTGCTGTGCAGAAGCTTTTTAGTCTGATGTAGTCCCATATGTTTATTTTTTTCCTTTGTTTTTCTTGCCCTAGGAGTTGCATCAGTGAAAAGTCCACTATGTGGGATGTCTGTGACTTTACTGCTTGTTTTCTTTCAGGATTTTTATGGTTTCGTGACTTACATTTAAGTCTTTTATCCATTTTGAGTTTATTTTTGTGTATGGTGAAAGTTGGTGGTCTAGTTTCATTCTTTTGCATGTATCTGCAAACAACATGTGCTGGTGAGGGTGTGGAGAAAGGGGAACCCTAGTACACTGCTGGTAGGAATGCAGACTGGTGCAACCACTATAGAAAACAGTATGGAGGTTCCTCAAAAAATTAAAAATGGAGCTGCCTTTTGACCCAGTGATTCCACTCCCAGGAATGTATCCTAAAAACCCTGAAACATTCATCAGAAAGGATATGTGCACCTCTATATTCATAGCAGCACAGTTTACAATAACTAAGATCTGGAAACAGACCAAGTGCCCATCAGTAGATGAGTGGATTAAAAAGCTGTGGGACATTTACACCATGGAGTACTACACATCTGTAAAGAAGAAGAATCTCGTACCCTTTGGGACAGTATAGATGGACCTGGAGAATATTATGCTAAGTGAAATAAGCCAGGCAGCAAAAGACAAGTACCACATGATCTCGCTTATACGTGGAATCTAAAGAACTTAATAAACTGATGAGTAGAATAGATTCAATGGCATGGAAGCATAGATGAGACTGATGAATGACAGAGGGATGGAGGAGGCCAGGTAGGGGGAGGGGGGAGAGAGTAACCAAAGAATTTATATGCATATATGCACAACCCAAGGACACCGACAATGGTGGGGAGAGGGACTGGGGAGGGGGAAGGAACGGGGTGGAATGGGTCATTGGGGAGAAAAAGGGACATCTGTAATATTTTAAACAAAAATATAATTAAAAAAAAAGAAATTAAACAACACACTACTAAGAAATGACTGGGTCAAAAAAGAAATAAAAGATGAGATAAAAATATATAGATAGGCAAATGAGAATGACAATACAATATATGAAAACTTCTGGGATGCAGCAAAAGCAGTAGTAAGAGGAAAGTTTATATTATTACAAGGTTATCTCAAGAAACAAGAGAAACCCCAAGTAAACAATCTAATATCACATCTTAAAGAACTAATAAAAGAAGAATAAAAGCATCCAAATTCAGCAGAAGAAAGGAAATCATAAAAATTAGAGCAGAATTCAATGAAATGGAGAACAAAATGACTATACCAAAAATTAATGAAACAAAGATCTTGTTCTTGAAAAGATTAATAAAATTGACACACCCCTGGCTAGACTCACTAAGGAAAAAAACAAAGTCCCATATAAACAAAATCAGAAATGAGAGAGGAGAAGTCACCACAGACATCACAGATATACAAATGATCAAACTAGAATATTATGAAAGACTATATGCCACCAAATTCAACAATCTATGAGAAATGGATAAGTTCATAGAAATATATAACCTTCTTAGACTAAATCAGAGGAATTGGAAAATCTGAATAGAGTGGTTATTAGCAAGGAAATTGAAACAACCACCAGAAAGTTT
The DNA here is from genome assembly GCF_054644295.1 of Miniopterus natalensis. NCBI lineage: Eukaryota > Metazoa > Chordata > Mammalia > Chiroptera > Miniopteridae > Miniopterus > Miniopterus natalensis. The sequence goes on from NC_142090.1 coordinate 30,416,568, forward strand.
CCAAAAAATAAAAGTCCAGGACCAGATGGCTTTACCAGTGAATTCTACCAAATGTTCAAAGAAGATTTAAAATCTATCCTTCTCAAACTCTTCCAAAATATCAAAGAAGATTCAATACTTCTTAACACATTTTATGATTATAAAATATAATATAACCCTGATACCAAAGCCTAGCAAGGATAACAAGCAAAAAGAAAACTACAGACTAATATCTCTGATGAATACAGAGGCAAAAATCCAAAACAAAATACTAGCAAATTGAATACAGCAGTATGTCACAAAAATAATACATCAATTGGGGTTCATTCCAGGGGCACATGGATGGTTCAACATAGGTCAATCAATCAATGTACTACACCTATCAACAAAAGAAAGGATAAAAATCGTATGATCTTATCAATAGATGCAGAAAAGCATTCAATAAGATACATCCATTTATGATTAAAACACTCAATAAAATAGGAATAGCAGGAAAAAACCTTAACATAATAAAGACCATATATGACAAACCCTCAGCTAATATAATACTCAACTGTGAAAAGTTGAAAGCTTTTCCTCTACGATCAGAAACAAGACAATGATGTCCACTCTCACCACTCTTATTTAACATATTCCTGGAAGTCCTAGCCAGAACAATAAGGCAAGAGAAAGAAATAAAAGGCATCCAAAAAGATAGGCAAGAAGTACAACCATTAATTGTGTGGATGACATGATTCTGTATTTAAAAAACTTTAAAGACTCCATCAAAAAACTATTAGAAACAATAAACAAATACAGTAAAGTTGCAGGATAAAAAAATCAATGTTTACAAATATCCATTGCCTTCCTGTATACTAACAACAAAACTTCAGAAAAAGAAATGAAAAAAACATTTCTTTTGCAATTGCAACCAAAATAATAAAATATCTAGGAATAAACTGAACAAAGAACATGAAAGACTTATATAATGAAAACTACAAAGCATTATTAAAAAAATTGGAAAAGGCACAACAAAATGGAAAAATATCCCATGTTCATGGATTGGAAGAATCAACATAGTTAAAATGACCATATTACCCAAAGCAATATACAGATTTAATGCAATCCTCATCAAAATACCAATGTCACTTTTTTTCAGAAATAGAACAAATCATCAGATTTGTACAGAACAACAAAAGACTCCTAATAGCAAAAGCAATCCTGAGGACAAAGACCGAAGCTGGATGTATCATGTTACCTGAATTTAAATGAACTACAGGGCTACAATAATCAAAACAGCATGGTACTGGCACAGAAACAGACACACAGATCAGTGGGGCAGGATAGGGAGCCCAGATATAAAACCACATATATATGAGCAGATAACGTTTGACAAAGGGTCCAGAAACACACAATGTGGTAAGGATAGTCTCTTCAACAAATGGTGCTGAGAAAACTGGGAAGCCAAATAATGCAAAATAGTGAAACTGGATTACAGTTTATCCCCATGTACAAAAATTAACTCAAAATGGAACAATCACCTAAATGTGAAACCTGAAACTATAAGTTACATAGAAGAAAACATAGGTACCAAACTTATGGATCTTGGTCACAGAGAACATTTTATGAACTTGATCCCGAAGGCAAGGGAAACATAGAAAAAATAAAGAAATGGTATTGAATCAAACTGGAAAGCTTCTGCACAGCAAAAGAAACCATCAACAAAATGAAAAGGGATTCCACTATATAGGATAACATATTGCCAATGATATATCTGATAAGAAGTTAATTTCCAAAATATATAAAGATCTTATACAACTCAACAGCAAGAAAGTAAACAATCCAATTAAACTATAGGCAAAGGACCTGAATAGCCACTTCTCTACAAACTACACACAGGTGGCCCATAGATGGATGAAAAAATGTTCAGTGTCACTAATCATCAGAGAGATGCAAATTAAAACCACAATGAGATATCACCTCACACCTGCCAGAGTGGCTACCATCAATAAACCAACAAATAACAGTGCTGGTGAAGATGCAAAGAAAAGTTTACCTTAGTACACTGTTGGTGGGAGTGCCAACTGGTACAGCCACTGTGTGAAACATTATGGATTTTCCTCATAAAATTAAAAATGGAAATGCCTTTTTACTCAGTTTTCTCATTTCTGGGAATATACACTATGAATCCTGAAACACCAAGTCAAAAGAATATATGCAATAAATATAAATCCTATGATTATAACAGTGTTATTTACAATAGCCAAGATCTGGAAACAGCCCAAGTGGCCATCTGTAAGTGAGTGGATACAAAAGCTGTGCAACATATACACATGGAAAACTACAAACCCATTGGAAAAAAGGAATTCTTACCTTTTGGGGAAGCATGGATGGACCTGGGCATTATTATGTTAAGTGAAGTAAGTCAGTCAGAGAAAGACAAATACCACATTACCTCACTTATATTTGGAATCTAATGAACAAAATAAACATAAAATAGAAACCAAGGCATGTATACATGGAACAGAGTGACATTTCTCAGGGTGGAGAGGAAGGGGGGAGCTGGATGATAGCATGCTAAGGAATTAGCCAAAGAATATATACATGCATAACCCATAGACACAGACAACAGTGTGGTGCTGGCCAGAGGGAAGGGAGAGTGAGTGTTAAGTAGAAGTGGGCAAAGGGTGGAAAAATGGGGACATCTATAATAGAATAAACAATAAAGAAAAAAGAGACAACAGTATGGTGATTATCAGCTGGAAAAGTGGGGGGAGTTGTAGAGGGGGTGAAATAGATGGTGATGGAAAGGGATTTGAGTTTAGGTGGTGGGCACTCAATGCAATATACAGATCATGTATCATATATATATACATACATATATATATATATGTATAAATATATACACAAACTTGAAACCTACATAATCTTATTAACCAATATCACCCCAATAACTTTAATAAAAAAATAAAAGGAGGAGGCCTGGGAGAAATTCTTGGCCAGTTAAGAAGTAAGAATATTGTGTAGATACAGCAATGGTTAGAAAGTGGAATACTGGATGTTTAGATCTGAGTATCTAGAGACCATTCAAATGACAGTGGTGAAGAGGGGGAGGTGTTAAAATGACCTGAGCCTTAAAGTAGGAGTGAATGTTATAAAAGGAGTTATCTTTTTAAAAGGAAATTTCAGAAGAAGTTTGATCACTTATGTTCCTAAACAAAGTGTCAAAGCTTTTAGAGGATATTTAAGAAAAACTAGAGTAGATTGAATATTGTTTTATTCCACACCACCACCATTATCATGTACATTTCAATATGCTTTCATAATGGAAATAGGGGTTGGCATTATTGGTAGTATGTTCACAATTATGTCTGGAAGTATGTCAGTATCATCTTCCATTGAGTGATGGTGTAAAACAGATTGGTAGTTACAAATTAATCAGGGAAATGTAAAGTGCAGCATAGGAAATATAATCAATAATACTGTACTAACTATATGGTGCCAGTTGGATACTGGGAGTATCAGGGGAAACACTTTGTAAAGTATATGGTTGTCTAATCAATATGTTGCTTACCTGAAACTAATACAAAATAATATTAAATGTATACTGTAATTGAAAAAAATGTTTAAACATTTAAAAATAAATAAAAATAAAAATTAAATTAAAAATGGAAAGAAAAAAATGTGAGCTGGCTTAGGAACCTAGGATGACATTCAATCTGCCTCTAAACTTTGTGATGGATAAAGCTTCTGGTAAAAAAGGCTATTCTATAGATTAACAAGTGGAAACAGAAGAGGTGAGGTCTGAGGAAAGGTTTGTCAAAGATGGTAGCCCTGGAGGAGAAGATCAACTATAATGAGTAAGGGAATAAGACTTCAGATAGCAGTCTTGACAAGAAGAACTTGTCTTTGGCAATGAAAATACTGATTTCTGTCGTACCGTAACAGGATAAAATTTGTTTGTGTTTTGTTTTTTGAGGGGGAAGAACTGAAGTACTGTCCTGTGGACAGCTGGTGAGAAGCTGATATGGAGTTTCTGAAAAATATCCTGGTGCATATGATACAGATTAGTTACTTCTCCAAAGCCTAACATCATTGCAGACAGCAACAAAACCTCTTCTTTCCCTATACTTAGTGGGTTGAGGGATTCAGAAATATAATATCCTGGCTATATGTATTAGTTCTTATAACTTCCAGTTTGAAAATCCATTAAGAACACTGTAAATATAAATTTAGAGCTATTAGAATAAAAGGGAATTGTTATGGGTTGAATCGTGTCCCCTTAAAAATTTCTTATGCAGAAGCACCTCAGAATGTGACTGTATTTGGAGAAGATCTTTGAAGAGGTAATTAGAGTAAGGTCATAAGGGTGGGCCCTAATCCAGTATGACTGCATTCTTATAAGAAGAGGGGCTTTGGACACAATCATGTGCATAGAGGAAGACAATGTGAAGGCACAGTAAGACAGCCATCTACAAGGCAAGAAGAGAGGCCTGGAACAAATTTTTCCCTCCTGGCTCTCAGAAGGAACCACTCTGCCAACACCTTAATCATGAACTTTTAGCCTCCAGAAGTTTGAGAAAGTAAATTATGTTGTTTAAGCCACCTGATCTCTGGTAGTTTGTTATGACAGTTCTAGCAAATTAATATAGTAATTTACGCCATTTTTCTATGCTATTGATGCTGCCTTCTGGATTAATCACAGAGTAGAATTCTAAAGCAAGGCTGAAGCAGGACATGTTTTAAAATCCTGAGGCTCAGAGTGCAGCAAACATGTCCCTTCTAATCTTCTAACTCAATGTACTTGAAATTTCACCCAGTTCACATATTGAAATAACATCTAACATCTAATTGGTGCATACTATACAAGGTCTTCTTCCTACTTCTGACATTAGAGTAATACAATGCTACAGTGAGATACCTTGGTCAACTTTTAAGAAAAACAGTTTTTTTTTTTCTCTTTTCCATATTGTTATTTGATACATCTGATTATGACATTCATTTCAAGCACCTCCATAACAGTGAAGGAAAAGGTATTTAAGACACTCATACAGAAATATTCTGTGCCATTAACATTTATTACATATTGTAAGATAATATAAAATATGATTTCTTTCTTAATGAACTAAGATTTTACATTTTATATTGTGACATTTGGGGAAACCAATTATTACTTTATGATACTTTTTATGATAAAGAAGAACAAATATATTTGATAAAATTGAAGTAAAAATATATATATTTAAAATAAAATACATTTGATAACCCTTAAAATAAAAGCAATTGAATTTGGATTATTGTTGGTTTATTTGGGTTATCAAGCACTAATATTTTCTAATATTTTCAATGTATGTTTAAAGCTCTATTCAAAGACTACTACTTATTATAAACATAACTTTATTGTTTTTAAAGATAAAGTCAGCTACTCACATTCAATATAAAATAAAGCTGCTGTTTTAAATTGATATACTGTACTAGTAACAAAGATACCATTAGTATTTTATTTATTTCTTGAAAATAGCAATGGTGTACATTATCTTTTATTCTAATAGCATACTTTTATATTTACAAATAATCAAGTTTATTGTATTGATCTAATATCATATTAGATATTATGCCTTCAAATGCTACATAAAAAGCATGGGAATAATTTTATGAAAATTTTCAACAGAAATAAGGTTTAGCAGGATAACTCATTCCAGCTCTTTAGAAAAGAAATGCATCTTTTAACACAAAAAGAGACTTTGTTGTTTTCTACAAATACTTTTAAAAATGGAGAAGATATTTGAGCAGACAATTCACCAAAG